>NC_079453.1:34168716-34351291 GCF_903798145.1 Danio aesculapii | reverse complement strand
TGGTGACTGTAGGCAAAATAATTTGGAAGAGCTGTTTAGCAAAATTAAATTAAAACAATATTTTAGAGACAGGGCCTAAAATTGAGCAGTGTAGAAATGCAATTAATATTTTCTGTTCCATTTGTCTTCTACAATAGGTTTAGACGCATTTACATCCAGTGACACTTGTGAGTTTTAGAGCGTGTCAAGTAACATTGCATCATTTGACCAATTTGGAGCTTACAAAGGAAAGGGAACTTCTTTAAAGAAAAAAGAATTGAGCGCGGCATTATGTTTCTATTATTATTCAAAACAGCCTTATACTCATCAAATGATCTTTGAGAGCAACTTCCATACTTTAATACTTAAAAGAAAGACCAGCACTGGTAAAGGGTTTACATGAATATCTGAGGGCAAATCCAGAAATGTGCAGACAGTATTTCTGTTTTCATCTTTCATCTGTACCCATACCTGACAAAAGTCTTGTCGCCTATCCACGTTTTAGAAACAGCAAATAATAACTTGACTTCTAGTTGATCATTTGTTCTCAGAAGTGGCTTATGTGAAAGGCCTCTGGATTATGCTTATTTTACCATTATAAAATATGGTCATGCTGGGATTTTTAATTATTTAATTAGGACAGTACGGTCTGACTTTGCTTAGACAAAAGTCTTGTCGCCGAACAGAAATAATGTACAGTATAAAATATAAAGTCATGATGCAGTGGAAAAAGAATTAATATTGTGTTTGACTCCCATGAGCTTGGACGACTGCATCCATCCATCTCTGCAATGACTCAAATAACTTATTAATAAAGTCATGTGAAATGGCAAAGAAAGCGTTCTTGCAAGACTCCCAGAGTTCATCAAGATTTTTTGCATTCATCTTCAATGCCTCCTCCATTTTACCCCAGACATGCTCAATAATTTTCATATCTGGTGACTGGGTTGGCCAATCCTTGAGCACCTTGACCTTGACCTTCTTTGCTTTCAGGAACTTTGATGTGGAGGCTGAAGTATGAGAAGGAGCGCTATCCTGCTGAAGAATTTGCCCTCTCCTGTGGTTTGTAATGCAATGGGCAGCACAAATGTCTTGATACCTCAGGCTGTTGATGTAACCATCCACTCTGCAGATCTCTTGCACGCCCCCATAGTGAATGTAACTCCAAACCATGATTTTTCCTTCACCAAACTTGACTGATTTTTGTAAGAATCTTGGGTCCATGCGGGTTGCAATAGGTCTTCTGCAGTATTTGTGATGATAGGGATGCAGTTTAACAGATGATTCATTGGAAAAATCTACCTTCTGCCACTTTTCCAAATGATCAACTCAAAGTCAAATTATTATTTGTTGCTCTTACAACTGGGATTGAATACAAGAATTTTTTCAGGTACTGTATAATGCATATTAAATTCGGCATGAAATCTAAATTTACAGTGTTTATTTTGCTAGTGCACATTGTTAGCCTTAAAGTGAAAAATTAATGCATGGTAATCTTTAATTAAAATCTGACCATTTGCTTCCACTCTGGAACGGCAGTCCTTCTCTGATGATGCGAGTTTGATGGCATGTGCAAAATATGCTTAGCCATAGCCACACCCCTTCAATCATTAGTTTAAAAGTGACCATTAGAGCACAAAAATAAAACCCCAGCCCCTACTTAATATTCCATTTCAGTTGAAAATACATCATCATACTGAAATAAAAATCTACAATAAAGAACTTCCGGTTCATGTGGACTTTAAAGTATTATTTACTGTTTTGTTTATAATGGTAATATTGTTGCTGATCTATGAGCACCACCTAGTGGCAAGCAGTGAATTTGCATTTCCATTCAGTCTGTCTACTCTTTTTGTCATAATATATACATAATATAATTTCACAGTTAAAGTCAGATAATTCTGTTTTTACTTCAAAAATCTGAATCAATTCAATCAAAAACTCTTCATGCTACATATCTGCATTGCATCTTTCTGTGAATCACGATTTAAACACATTGGTAGTCTCTAGTACAGCAATCAAAAAAACATTTTTCATTGGTCACAAAAATCAGCAATCGTATGAAACCCCCATGAAAGCTCAAGATCAATGAATCGCTTAAAATGAATTTCAACTGGTTTCACATAGACTGACTCAGCTTATCATATATTTCATCCTGAAAACTTTGCAGACATTTAAGATTCACAAATACAAGATTGTACTTTCTTTGTCAGCTGAGGAAGTTCAACCTCCCAAAGGAGCTGCTGAAGCAGTTCTACACCTCCATCATTGAATCAGTCATCTGCACGTCAATAACTATCTGGTTTAGCTCAGTTACCAAATCTGACCTCCGAAGACTGCAACGAATAGTTCGGACGTCTGAGCAAATCATTGGTACAACCCTGCCTACTCTCCAAAAACTGTACCTATCCAGAATGAACAGAAGGACAGCCAAAATCACTCTGGACCTCTCACACCCAGCACACTGCCTCTTTGAAATGTTACCCTCAGGTCAACGCTACAGAGCACTGCGCACCAGAACAGCCCAACACAGAACAGTTTCTTCCCTCAGGCTATCCATCTCATGAACACTTGATGATAGTAATTGTGGAACCAACATCACTACTTGCTATACACTTTTATACACATATACACTTATTTAACAACACGCTTTACATGTCAATTTGCACATAACAGCTGCACATATAACGTTGTATATAGTAATATACCTGTACATACACTCATCAATTTGTATATTTGCATTCACTACTTACTTCTATTTTTAAAATATATTTATTATCTGCTTTTGTCCTGTCTTTATAATTCTGTTGCACTGTAGAAGCTCTGTCATGAAAACAAATTCCACATGTGTGAACATGCCGGGCAATAAAGCTCTTTCTGATTCTGAGATACATTTCCACGACATAAAAGGCAGTATCTGAAAAAGCATATGAGCAAAAGTTCCTTCTTTTCTACACATTACTTACTCCTCTTTACAACAGGGTTCCCACTCTTAGCCAAATGTCAGATTCTCTGACTTTTCTCTGGCTTTCACTGACTCAAAATTTGAATTTCCATGGCCTTTAATGAACAGAAAAACAAGGAGCTGTTGTGCTTTGCATAACATTTAAATAGTTTGAGCTTGTATATAATTTTAATGAATTAAATAGCCATTTTGAGAGCAACAATGGATAATTATTTTCAGATTTGGAAAATAAATTAAAAGAAACAAGAGCAACCAGTGTTTGAAATGGTCATTTTGTACTCTTGAAATGTAATTTTCAGGCATGTTTGCATTAGTGCAGTAGGTGATTGTCTTCTGAAACATTTTTTGTTGTGCTGGTTGAAAGTCTCTTCACATTCCACTAGTAATGATTAATGTAAATGATCCAAATATATTTATATGTAGTTTTATATTCTGGGTGAGGCTTAAGACTTAAAAATGTTCATCCAATCATGCGCGTTCACATAGACATGAGTGACAGTGGTAAAAACAAATGCTGAATCAAAACTTTTTAAAGTCCTGAATCAATATTGGAGTTAATTTTGCACGTTGGAGGAAGGATGACACCATGGCTGAAGTATTTCTTTTAGACAGGTAATGTTATGTTTTAAAAGCTGCAAAGCTGATGTAGATTTTGTTGTTACAAATGGGTTATATGCACAGAAGTGTTGTTCAGCCACTGAAATCTTCCAGTGATAGATTGATGTGACTATTTTGAGTTTCATAAGGTCCTTTAACAGCAACGATAGTGTAGATATTTATTTAGTTTAACAACAAAACATCAGTAAATAGTGCTATTGCATCTAGCCTGCTTTATTGAGGGGAAGTTGGTTTTATGTTCAAATTGGTTCATTTTTGAAGATTGACAACCTGTGATGCACTCCCTATATCGTTTACCATGCTACTTTGCTTGCTAACTACATAAATGAATATGTGCTCGATATAATACTGTTTTTCGTTCAGAATCGTAGTAGTATAAAGTACTATAAAGTTTTATAACTGGCGAATGACATGATCATGTGGGTCTCTGTCATGTTTAATGTGCGCGCTCGTGATTTTAGGAGGTATGGCTTTGGACGACAGGGGAGGGATTGTATTTGAAAGATACTATGCTAACCCTTTAGCATTTAGGCAGATCACCTACTGCACCTTTAATAAATAGGTACAGTTTGGTGACTCCATTTGACGAGTGGGAATGGAATAAAATTGTGTGAACCAATATGATAAAAAACAATACAGTATTTAATAAAATTGATAAATGGAAACAAAAATTTAAAGCAACAAACAAACAAACAACATTCCATGACTGAGTCAAAAATATAGGAAATTGCCTGGCTTTCGATGTCTGGAATAGACCTTTTTCTTAGAACGCAAAATTACCCATTATTACCCATTATGCAGTATGCGCAAGGAGAATGCTAAGAACTTCCGGTCAGCAGCTGATGCGTATAAACAGTCACATTTGGACACCTTTAAAATTATAGTTTTAATCTATTTTAATTGCTTTTAACGTCTTTGAACTAATACTGTTGTCGATCAGCACCACCTCCTGGACTGGTTATTTTTTTAAAAATGCGATCTTATAGAATGGAAAACAACTGCAGCTAGGCATTTCTCCTCTGTGTCAGACGAAATCCTGTGCCGTTTAAATGAAGCCTCGTCACTGTTGAAGTCAACATTTTTTCTTACTTTCAAATATATAACTAACCCAAACAAATGTAGTTCACCAAAATGTTTGACACACACACGTAGCCTGCACTGTCCCACTAACACATCGAATGAATAAGTGTCACAAAGTGAAAATAAAGTGCCGTTTTGAAATGACAGAAAAACACATACTGTGATAAATACTACACAACACAAACTAACTCAATGAAACATAAACAGCTCCCGATTAGACTCAACATGCAAATCAGCCATGAGTATCAGCAATGGACTTTTATTGGTCATTTTTGTAAATTGCATGACTTACATACCTGTTAAATTTCATATAATCTGGTTTGCAGATATAATATAATGCAGTGAAGTATTGCGTGTGTGCGCACGCATTGAAGAGCCGCTAACAGGTCGGTAACACACACACACACACACACACACACACGCACACACACACGCACACACACACACACACACACACACACACACACACACACACACACACACACACACACACACACACACACACACACACACACACACACACACTGCATTTCTGACAGCAGACACGTGAACTAAGAGAACGTTTTTCTCTCGTGCTTGAACCACATCTGACAGATTATAATGGCTTTAACACACACCTTTCAAAGTTGTGTCACAAAACACTCCGTAATCCCCTCAAAACGCTATTGAAACCCATTTTAATAATCGCAAATTACCAGTTCTAAACGCTGTAAACGGAAGTTCTAAACATTCTAGATGACGCTGGTCGCTATGGCGCCCTTCATGCAGCAGCCAAGAAAAAAGTCAATAGACCTTTTACAATTGCATGATATAAAGACGTTTCATGACCCAGGGGACTCTGCTACAAACAATTTATAGTAGAAAAAAGTGATTACGAAACAAAAACTCTTTCCAAATTAGGGCTGGAAAAATTTGAATATAAATATTGTGAATACAGTTTCACAAGACAGTTTGAATAGCTCTATTTGACAGTTTTCTGGGGAGCCTAACAGTATTCATAGGGCTGGGCAATTTGGCCTAAAATCAAAATCTCGATGACGATTAATAAACGATTATTTTATTTTATTTTATTTATTTATTTATTTTTGCCCTCATAGTTCACTGACAGGTTTTGTACAGTAAATTTGCTCACATATTACAAGTGAGAGATTTTTGAATGAAAGGTGCATTACTTGATTTAAAACTTTTAAATATTGTAAAAGATTTTAATATTTTAAACAGGCATCTTTTGTAAATGAATATTTTAATGTAAATAATAAATTTCAATGTAATGGAAAACATGCCGTCTCAAGCCATCTCTGGCGCAGCTTCCCATTATCGTCAATGTAGTGCAAAGTAAGGCTTTAGAATAGGTCCATCATCCTACTTGACCAGAGATCAGATGTGGCTGCAAAGTGGCAACAGAAGTATAAATCAAGGCTTAACGGAGCAGGGTTACTTGACTCCACATGCGGTAGGGAAAGTGATTGAAAAAAAAAATCGACCTATAAAAATTAGATCACAGGTTCTGAATGTCTTTATCGATTACTTTTTGATTAATCGGTCAGCCCTAAGTATTCAGGTATGGAAATTGAATCAGCACAATACAATAAAGGCTTTTCTTACTTTGTTTTGTCTTGTTTCTAGTCCAAATATCGAGAAATTTTTAAATCAAGCCAAAATATTGTGTTTTCAACTTGATAAGAAACAAGTCAAAACTAAAGAGTTTTTCTTTAAAACAAGCTAAACGATCTGCCAGTGGAGTAAGTAAAATAATCATGTTTCTACTTTGAAATGTAGATATTTGAACAAAAAACAAGACAAAAATTCTAAGTTTGCATAAATAATATATATATTCCATATAATACAGTAATACAGTTTTAGAGTAACTGATTAAATACAATTCTGTGGCTCGTGTTCAATGATAAATCAAACTCAACATTGCATATCTTGTGATGTGACTATTGTGGGTGCGCACATTGCGATATCGATGCTGAAATGCTATATTGCGCAGTCCAAATCCAAATATTTAAATACTTGTACAAACCTCCATGATGCTGATGTAGTAGGAGAAGGGGGTGACCCGCAGACCCTTGACCATGATGTCAGAAAGGTGGTAGGGATAGAGCATCAGATGCTCTCGGCTGTACTTCAACAGCTCCTCATAATACTTGCGCTCGTCCTTCTTCACATGCCTGACTGTTAGAGAAGACAGCGGGTTACTAAAGAAGGCAAACACTGGTCATTATTTCAGCATAATTACGTCAGCTAACAAAAGCCACAATAGGAAACACAATGGGGAACACGAATGGCTTGGAGCAATGCCAGAATGTGAAAATGAGATCTGGAAGAGAATAGATTTTCTGAGTTCATTGAAAGCTTACCTAGGTTATTGCGGAAGCGTAGCTGGTTTCGGATACTGTACAGAAGAACCTGCTTGTCATATTCACGCTGTGAGTTTCCAAGACTCTGTAATTAAAGAAGACAATTAAAAGACAGCAAAATGCTTTTAGACAGATATTAAAAAAGTGCAAATACATTTAATCTCAGCATCTTACATAATGTATGATTAGCAAATTTATACAATAATGACTGGTACTATTAAAAGAATGTGTATATCAAATAAACACAAAAGAAAAACCATCTGGCAAGTCAAAAACCATTTATATTAGGGCTGCAGGATATTAGAAAAATCTGATATTGCAATAATTTATTTTTCTGAAATAAATATTGCGATATGAATACAGTTTCAGTACATGGTTTAAATAGCTCTATTTGATGGTTTTCTGGGGAGTCTAACTGTATTCGGGCACAGAAATTGAATAATCACAATGCAAAAAAAGCTTTCCTTACTTTGCTATGTCTTGTTTCTAGTCCAAATACAGAGAAATTCTTAGACAGAGTAAAAATATTGTTTAGTTTTCACCGTCAGAAGAAATAATTGAAAATTATTATTATTTTTTTTTTTTTTAAGGAAATGATCTGCCAGTGGGGTAAGTGAAATAAACATGTTTTCGCAATTGATGTAGATATTTGGGCTAGAAACAAGACAAAAACTCTAAGCAAGAATTTGTTTTTGCATAAATCATATAAAGTCCAGATAAATACAGAGATGAAATACAATTCAGTAGCTCTTCTTGGTCAACTGTAATTCAGACTGGACATTGCATATCTTTGCGATGTGCAGATCCACACATTTCGATATCGATGCTGAAATGATATATACAGCCCTAATTTACATTATGAAATATTTAGCAAAAAAAAGAGTCTTGTATCCATTTTTTGTACAACAAAAGTTTTACTGTAGGCAAAATGTGTCACTTGTTTTCATTTTAACTCTTGAAGGATGTCCACTTTGCATTATTATTATTATTTTTCTTTTTTATATAGTAGTGGATGTTTAATGTTTAAAACATGTCACTTTGATAAATCAATAAAACATTACCAAATTAATAAAAATTTATTTGAAATAAAAAAAAACAAATAACTTTCAACATTCACAATGTATCTGAACATTTAATTGTGGTTGTTAAATGACTGCATTCAGTTAGTTGTAAGTACATTTTCTGTACACTTATTACTCTTTTTACATTTTTCTCTTTACCTTATTTTTTATTTATCTATTCCCCTTTCCTTTCTTTTTTTATTCTTTATTTGCTTTTCTTCCCTTTTGCTATATATATAAACAATTTATATATCAGGGCTGTACGATATTGAAAAAAATCTTACTTTGCGATATTTAGATTTTCTACATTATATATTGCGATATGAATACAATGTCACCAAAGGGCTTGAATAGCTATATTTGTAAAGAAATTCTTCATTTAGGATGATTGGGCTGATTTTGTGAGTGTGTAAATAATGTATAAAAATAATAAACAAATTGCAAGCAAAAATAGTTAGAGTAGAGCAACAAAAAAGCTAAATAAACAGTGCTTTATGGATTTCCGTAGAGTCAAACCGTATTCAGGCACAGAAAGTGAATTATGAAATGTAAAATAACACCGTATAGTCTTCATTGTATTTTAGTATTCAATGATTCTTCATAACAGTTACAAATGAACTTTTGTTTTGTGTCTTAATGGTGTAGACTCTCTTGAAATGCCTTTGAAACACATGCAAAATTTCACTCGGTTATGGTTATATTAGCAATGACCCCACAAATCTTATGTATGTTCAATTGTTGTACTGATCATCTATAATCCCAACTCAACATTGCATTTTCTGCGATGGAACTATTGTGCACACACACATTGCGATATCAATGCTGAAGCGATATATCGTGCAGCCCAAATATATACAGTTAAAGTCTAATTTATTAGCCCCCCTTTGAATTTTTTTCTTTTTTAAATATTTCCCAAATGATGTTTAACAGAGCAAGAAAATTTTTACAGTACGTCTGATAATATTTTTTTCTTCTGGAGAAAGTCTTATTTGTTTTATTTCGACTAGAATAAAAGCAATTTTTAAAAAAATATTTTAAGGTCAAAATTATTAGCCCCTTTAAGCTATATATTTTCGATTGTCTACAGAACAAACCATCATTATACAATAACTTGCCTGATTACCTTAACCTGCCTAGTTAACCTAATTAACCTATCTAAGCCTATAAATGTCACTTTAAGCTGTATAGAAGTGTCTTGAAAAATATCTAGTCAAATATTATTTACTGTCATCATGGCAAAGATAGAAAGAAATCAGTAATACAACTAATGAACTAATACCTACTATAAAACCTACATAGTTTGCCCACTGCAAAAAATAATCATGCTTGAAAATACATTTAGTATGTAAAAAAAAAATAAATAGACACTGCATAAATTATATGCAAAATAGAGTTGTCATTCAAATCAACTCAAATCGAAAATGTTTAGTACATTATATTTTACAAAAAAAGATTTCTCATCACCATGTGAAGATTCATGCATCACAGGGTTACTGTATCCTAAGAATATTTACATCTGATACACACACTTTAAGCAATAATTAACTTATTTAAAAAGAGGTGTGTTCCAACTGTAAAACAAAACCTTTCTTGCATCGATTTATCTGCAACACACACACTGGTATCATGCAGAGGAATCTAATGATGGTGATGGTGATGGTGTGTGTGTGTGTGCGTGTGTGTGCGTGTGTGTGTGTGTGTGTGTGTGTACGGATGAATGAATGAATTAAATGAATGTCAGAATCTCTGTAAATCATGCTGATGCTGTGCATTATTCCGCAGGTATGTCAGTGCTGGGTCATGTGAGATGCTGATTGTGTGTGCTAAAGACATGCGCGTGCTGTGTGTGTTACTGTACCTGTTTGACATTTGCTGGCAGCTTGTTCCACGGATAATTCTGCCTGATGTGAAATTCAACGTCCGTGTTCATTGCTGGACTCGAGCTCCACGGTTATTCAAACAGAAACTCACGGGGTTGTCGGGTAAGTCCGAGATGACTATACCCTCCCGGTACTTATTCAATGATAAGACACCGTTGGGTTATTAAATATATCCTCGGTGAATGTTATTTTAGCCTTGACAGTGAACGTCCACTTCCTTGTTGTATTTTTAAGCGAGCCTTCGTCACGCTTCTGGCTATGTACGTCACTTCCTCTGAGCGCGTGACGAAAGAAGATAATGAAGCGCAAGACAGGAGTGATGAGAAGTCTGACTCATTTTTTAAATATCGGTTCTTTCGAGCGAATATTATATAAACTTGTTCGATAGAGAAAAATATGGGTTTCATGTTATGTTTTATCAATAATGGGGGAGGAAGGGGGGGGGGGGTTCTGTTATTTCGTGTGTACTCTTTCAGTTCATTCTTTGCAGTCATGATTCGGCTCACAGTTTTCAGAACTGAGTCATGAAAAAGATCCGAATCAAACGAATGATTCCTTCACGAATCAGGCATCGCTGTAGAACAAATAAACACGCTGGAGTGAAGCGTAGTGACATTAAGATTTGAAAGACAAGCAACATCTGGCTCGGAACATTCTAATGAGGAAAATATATGCAATGTAATCACGTGACTACATTTTTTTCAACACATCAGCTCAACGTTTCATGTAATTTTAACATGAAGCATATTTGATTTTTGTTTCTGTAAGGGTATCCACCATAGACTGTAAAAAAACAGGTATCCACATTTTCTACGTCCCATGATGCATTTGTTTGAATTGTGGGATTAACTTTTGTTAAACTCTGAAAACAATAACTGAGGTGTTTTTATTTACTGTTTGATAAGAGGCTTTATTCTCTTCACAGTTTATTGAAAAAAGAGCAAAAAGAGTAAATCTAAAAAAAGAGCATATTGAAATTAACTACATACTTTCTACAGAAAATGAACAGCACAAAAAGTTATTATTATGAACACTGATACAAAATAACAATTTAGCAAGAGTGATTAATTGACGAGTTTAAACAAAGACCATCAGGATACTTCCGTGTAAAAAATATGCTATTTAAATCTATTTAAAATAAAAGATTTGCACATAAAACCTGAAAAATACCAAAAAATAAGATAAATAACATAACGAAAATGCTTAGCTTTCACAACACATTCAGGTTTAGAAGCCGTGAAATATTAAAGTAATATCAGCACTAGGACAGCCTCTTCAACCCTTGTTTATTACTCTAGCGGATGGCAGGTGAGGATGAAGAGAAGTGAGGCACTGCCTCACCTGCCTCTCCTTACCCCACGTCCCTGTACTTCGCCCACTCCAGCGACATCAAGAAGGCTAAACAACTCTACGCAGTTTGACAAATGTTGCAGCTGTTGGACAGACTTTTGAGGCTTTTTTTAGTCGAGAAAGTCGTTTAGATTGCAATTACTCAGTTTATTGACAGAGCCTATTTGAAAAAAAGTTTTCATAAATTCGGGACTTTCAGCATGTCGGCGGCCATCAGCCTGTCATATTACGAAACGAAACTAGAACAAATTATTATAGAACTGGTAAGTGACATTCTAAGTCGATCTCTCTCTCTTTTGTATTTTATATTGCTGTATTTATGCCATTGTAATCTCGTAGTGTTTGCTTTGGCTTTTTCAGGGTTAAAATTTTCCCAAGAAATACTGGGAGATTTCTGTTGACTGATAGCATTTCATGACGTTCAGCCTTATAATCTTAAAATGTGAGCAAAATCATCTGTTTTGTCATCAATGAATGAATGGCAGAAGATAGTTCTCTGTGTTTGATTTTCTTTTTGATACACACAATTATAACATCGAATTGTTGTATAAATGCAATACCACACTCATTGCAGTATGATATGGCTGTATATTGGCACTGATGGGACACTAAGGCACTCTGCCTGTGGCCTCGTGTCAACGCACACCTTCCACCAGTGCCGATATCCAAACAAATTACACTACTACTCGTGTGATATAAACGCTTGATACTTTATTACCTGCGGACTCGTTTGTGTTCTGACCACATGTGCATGGCTGTACACTATATCAATAAAGTGTTTAGACTTTAAAAAACACTGTAGTAATACATTGAGCCACTAAAACATTGTTCTTATGACGTTTTTCTACAGGAGGTAAACGCGAATTACTTCCAAACACTTCAAATATAGTGTGTGTTAGTAAATGCAAGACTATTGATGAACTCCAGCGTAACACTGTATGACAACGCTTCAGATGACTGTTCTAGAGCCTACAGCTAATCAATCTGTCCACATTCTGGTGCGCTTACGGGTCAAAAGAAAAATATTAATGATAAATGATCTTAAATAAAACAAATACGTTAATAGAGATGGTATACAAGTATATAACTTTACTCACATGGGAAACGAGGCCACGTGAACGTTTGTGAGCACAATTAAAATGCACACAGCATCCCATATCATCTGATAATTGTAAGAAATAAGTCCAAAAGGCAACTGGACTGTGTAAAGCCACATAAAACAAAACAAAAATACGATGAATATGCGAGATCAGTGGCTAATCTGCCGGATTCAGGCTGAGGTGAAGTGACGGCGACCAGCGAGACCTAGCTGTCACTCAAGTGGCCACGCCCTTAATTATGCAAACTTAATATAACCTAATATAAAGGAAATGGATGAGTTATAAAAAAATTCACCCCCTCACAGTTGTCATGGAGGGTAATAATAGCTATATGAACCAAATCGTTCTTGTACCAGGCTGTAAACACCTTTTTTTCTGCTGTAAAGTTGGCCATTCTAACAGTGGGCTCAATTGCACTTTGCTCTATTATGGAGCCAGGACTAGCGGAATATTTTGATGAATTGCAGTTTCAGTTACTTCCGTATTGGCCTCCCGAGGGAGAGCAGGGTTGCCGCTTGGGTTTGATATTGCTCATATAATATAGTACATGTGTTCCAGAATGAATGGAATGAGAATGTTTCCATACTTTTTTTTGATTGTTGCAAAGTATATTATCTTTCATTTTTTACCAAGCATTATCAGGAAGGCTATTATAAGCCATGAATGAGAAGGCTCGACCTCCTTTAGTAGACTTTGCTATTCTGGGTACTACCAGAAGCCCTGAGTTTTGAGATCTTAAAAAGCGGGTTGATAGAGAGACAGAATGTTGGTTAGATAAACAGGAGCTAGATTATTTAAAACTGTATCGGTAAGAAGCAATATTTTATAATCAATATGCATTACAGTAATCCAGCCTAGAAGTCATAAAAGCATGAGCTTATAACATAATATAATGTGCAAGATAACACTGAAAGAAAAAAATAAATAAAAGGACAAAACACAGAAATAAAATAAACTTTTCAAATATCTAAAATGGAAATGTTTGTGTTGAGATATATGCATTAATCGCACATACTATATGTGCCACAAGATTAAAACAGTGGGCAAACAAACGCAGCTGTGTACATCCCAGTAAAGAGGTGACATTGCTAAAGATGTTGCTCCCTTGCTGACATTCCAGACTCCATGGCATTCCAGGACTGTCATATAATCTGCCTAGATGCATGTTTGTTTTTCTTTCCCATCTCAACATGATGGTAATTCATCTTCTCCCGGCGTGCAGCTGATGATAGGGCTATAAGGAGCATCTGCGCCAGTGTCAAGCTTTCAGTTCATCAGAGGCCCTTTGATCATTTGCATGTTTTCACAATCTTTTTTTATTATTATTTGCTATGATCTTAGTATACATTAGCATAATTTCATAAACATAATTGATTCCTTTTTAGACATCTGCAGTTGGAGGAATGCGAAGACACACTGAGAGACAGATGTTGCATTTTCAACTTATTTTTGTATATTTTTACAGTTTCTTACTGTAGCATAAATCAAGTGAGAGTATATAAATTGATAAAACACGTTAAATGTAACAAACAGCAGCAACCAAGAATAAAGAATTTGACAAATTATAGAAAGTTTTATCAAAATCTCTCTTGAAAGCATCATATTTACAATTAAGAATATCAAACATTGGGAACATTGATACAAAATAACAATTTGGCAAGAGTAATTAATTGATAAGTCTAAACAAAGACCGTCAGGATACTTCCATATAAAAAAGTATGCTATTTAAATCTACACTGTAAAACCCAAAAAAGTTAAGGTAACTCAAACCATTTGAGGAAGCCAATTGCAACAAACCATTTAATTTGAAAAACTAATTCTAATAAGTACTGTGAACTTAATCCATTTGAATAAATGAAGCAATTTGAGCACAGTGAAACCCAATAAATGAAGAGAACTCAAACCAACTGAGTACTGTAAAACTCAATAAGTTAATTCAACTCAAACCGTTTGAGGAAACCGGTTGCTACAAAGCATTTGAGTAAAAATAACTAATTTATATGAGTACTGTGAACTTCCTCCATTTAAGTTGAAGTAATGAGGTATTTAATTAACTCATTACCTTCAACACTGAGTTCAAAACTCTTTTCAAGTAAGTAGAATTAACTTTCAGTAAATTTTGAGTTAACTACACTCATTTCGTTTGATAAAGTTAAATGTTAGGTTTTACAGTGTAGGTAAAATAAAAGATTTGCACATGAAACCTGACAAATACAAAAAAATAAGATAAATAACATTCTGAAAATGCTTAGCTTTCTTTTTTTTTAGGTTTAGAACCTGTGAGATATTAAAGTAATATCAGCACTCGGACAACCTCTTCAACCCTTGTGTATTACTCCGCCCACACCAGCAACATCAAGAAGGCTAAACAGCTCTCCACACACTTTGACAAATATTGCAGCTACAGATTTTTGAGGCTTTTTTAGTCGAGAATGTAGTTTAGATTGCAATTACTCAAGTTTACTGATAGAGCCTATTTGAAAGAAATGTTTTCATAAATTATATATATATATATATATATATATATATATATATATATATATATATATATATATATATATATATATATATATATATATATATATATATAATATAGCCCCTCTTTGTGTATTTGTTTCTTTTTTAAATATTTCCCAAATGATGTTTAGCAGAGTAAGGAAATTTTCACAGTATGTCTGATAATATTTTTTTCTTCTGGAGAAAGCCTTATTTATTTTATTTCGGCTAGAATAAAAGCAGTTTTGAATTTTTTAAAGTCAACATTATTAGCCCCTTTAAGCTATATATTTTTTCAATAGTCCAGAATAAACCATCGCTTTACAATGCCTTTAAATGTCAATTTAGGCTGTATAGAAGTGTCTTGAAATTTATCTAATAAAATATTATTTACTGTCATCATGACAAAGGAAAAATAAATCAGTTATTAGAAATCAGTTATTAAAACTATTATGTTTAGAAATGTGTATGTATATATATATATATATATATATATATATATATATATATATATATATATATATATATATATATATATATATATTCTTTCCAGAATGAATGGAATGAGAATCTTTCCAGACCTTATTTTTTAGATAACAATATTACACTGAGGTCATTTTTTGGCTTTGGCTCTGTATGGAGCACGATTAGTTGTCAAAAATGTTTTTCCAGTTTACAATTTGGATTATGTTGAGAAACTTTAAAATGATCTAGGTTCAGTTTATACATTTATCAGGTCCAAATGGATTTGAGTGCATTATGATAGTTAAAGATGTTTGTGAATGTCCATCTTAAAAGTTGGCAGTTAAATCACAACCTGTTCTTCTCCTTATTTTCTCAACTGAAAGGCAAACCAAGGTAACCAGGCCTAACGGTTCAGCTGTTCACCACACTCATCCTAGCCATCAGCACTGTACTATATTTACCAGCTTCCTGGGTTACACAAGCCCACCACGGGGTGTGCACAAGCCCTCGACCCCTTCCTCTGTCCTCCGGATAAGCCGGGTTCTCTGTCCCTGCCATAGTAAACACACAAAAAGCATGGTGCATAGACCACCGCTGTGGGAACAAACAAGGGGAGGGTCACATGTGAGACCAGAACGACTGCAGCCCTCCAGACTATTCTAGGTAACTGGAATGTACACAGCGACCTCATGGCAAACTCCAAACTTGAGACCTCGTGTCTTTCTCCACATAACTTTGGACTGTGCCGTCTTTTAAAGACAATCTTGGGAGAAATGTATTTGCTTTTTTTCCTGCTGAACTGTGTCTGATTCTCGTTAAACGTGAGTGTAAAGAACAAACAGGTGAGTTCATGAGCGATCATTTTTTAAATATGAGAAACAAGATTACATTTATGAAATGCTATATTGCAGAGATTGTAAATTCTGATAAAGAACTTTCATTTAAAAAGTTGTAAATGTCCTCTTCTATGTCCTAGTTATGTAATAAAAGAATAATGGTAGCATTAGGTAGTTCTGGTTATGATGTTAGCATCGATTTTCTTATGGTAGTTATTATTACTCAGAATTTGGGGTCTATTTTGAAGCGACCTTTTAAAAAAAAAGTCCCACTGAAATACGATCCAGACTTTTTTTCGTTGGGGAATTTTTTCAGTCCTTGTTGTGGCATCTCAGAAAGGTGATTAATAATAAGTAGAAAAAAAACAATTAGCATCCCAAAATAGACGTCAGACAGGACCCATGTGATCCAGAGTGAAATAAAATCAGTAGCTGTCTCTGGGGTGATTAGATGACTTAGTGTTGATAATAGCCCAATGAAACGTCCCCGTCTAAACAGTTAGGCTGTCAAGGGCAAACCTACCGAGGGGATCAGAAACAACTGGCAAGTGATACAACGGCGTTGATAAACATAGCTTTGATCAGGAAATGTAGCCAAGTTCTACACATGCATGCATTAAAATGATTTAGGAGACACTGAAATAGAAAGCTGTGGCGTAAGAACTGAACATCAGGGGTGGCAAGGCAACAAAAAGGGACCTTAAAGGAAGGGAGAAGCAAACTGTAATGGTGATTAAACTCAATTCTTTCCTTTTGCAGCATGGCTAGTATATCAACAGAGGTCTTTCCATTCAAGGACCAAGAACTCCCCACGCAGCTCCTGTTTCAGCTGAACCTACTAAGACAGGAGCAGATTTTCACTGATGTGATCTTGTGCACAGAAGATAAGGAGATACCATGTCACAGAAACGTCTTAGTTTCCAGCAGCCCGTACTTCAGAGCCATGTTCTGCAGCAACTTTCGGGAGAGCAGCCAAGCCAGAGTGGACCTGAAAGGGATTGCATCAGAAGTCATTGAATGTGTCGTGGATTACATTTATACTGGTTCCATCACCATAACCATGGAGCTTGTGCTGCCTCTAATGCAGGCGGCCTCCATGCTGCAGTATGGGAGGCTCTTTGAGGCTTGCTCAACTTTCCTGCAGGAGCAGCTTAATCCAGAAAACTGCTTGAGCATGATCCGGCTCTCAGAGATCCTTCATTGCGAAACCCTCAAGGAGAGAGCCAAAGAAATGGCTGTGCGCTGTTTCTCAGATGTAGCTGCTTCTGAGGACTTCTGCGAACTTACCCTTCCCGAGCTAATGTGCTACCTAGAGGACGACCGACTGTGCGCTGAGGAAGAACAGGTTTTTGAGACATTGCTTGCTTGGATCCACCATGACCCCTTCTCGCGCCGAGGAGCTATTCATGACCTCTTCAAGAAGGTCCGATTGAGGTACATCCATCCAACATACCTCTTCCAGTTTATCGCCAATGATCCACTTGTCCAGTCATCTACGCTCTGCACCGAGATCATAGAGTCTGTCCGACGTCTTATGTTTTCAGTTAGTGCCAAATGTACTAAAGAACTGAAGCCTCTATGGACCACACCACGTCGCTATACATGCAGAGAGACTCTAGTGGTGGTTGGAGGTCGCAAGAACAACGAACAGACTTCTCGAGAGGCACTTCTCTATGACGAACGAACTCAAAGGTGGCAGTGGCTTGCTAAGCTACCTTTGAGACTTTACAAGGCGGCATATGTTTGTATTCACAGCATTCTGTATGTGGTGGGGGGCCTCAGTCTTAGTTTGATATCTGGAGATAGTGCAGTTAGTGCCACAGTGTATACCCTCTCATTGAAGACCAACCAATGGAGGACTGCAGAACCAATGCTGGAGCCACGGTATGCCCATCAGTGTGTCTCCTACCTTCACTTTATCTTTGCTCTTGGTGGAATCGGGCAAGATAAGCAGATCTCAAATACAGTGGAGCGCTACAACAGCATGTTCAACCAATGGGAGGTAATGGCAGCAATGCCCACAGCAGTCTTACATCCTGCGGTCGCAGCCAATGATCAGAGGATTTATGTATTTGGTGGCGAAGATGCCTTGCAGAATCCAGTGAGATTAATACAGGTCAGTCATTCAGAAAAGATCATTTGTGATTCGCTCAAGTTGTGATGCCACATGACGAATTCCTCTCATTCCTCACCAAGGTTTATCACATTTCCCGCAACTTGTGGTCTAGATTGGAAACTAGGACGGTGAAGAATGTCTGTGCACCTGCTGCAGTGATAGAAGACAAGATTTATATTGTTGGCGGTAAGTAAAATATTAGTTATTGGTTCTGATCTACTCTGAAATCTGAAAAATATAAAACAGGGGTGTCAAAACCTGCTCCTAGAAGGTGATGGTCTAGCAGAATTTATATCCAACCAAACTTGCCTAGATGTTTCTTGCAAGTCTGAACAACTTGATTCGCTGATTTAGATGGGTTTAAATAAGATAGGAGGTGAACTCTGCAGGACAGCGGTCCTCCAGGAACAGGATTGAACACCACTGGTATAGACTGCTTGTGTCAGTGCTAATGTTAATTCAAATGTCAGTTCAAACAATCACATGGCAGCAACTTAATACATTTAGGCATAAACCAGGGGTGTCCAAACTCTATCCTGGAAGGCCGGTGTCCAGCAAATTTTTAGCTCCCACTTGCCTCAACATACCTGCATGAATGTTTCTAGAAAGCCTAGTATGAGCTTGATTAGCTAGCCCAGGTGTGTCTGATGGGGTTGGAACTAAACTTTGCAGGACACCGGCCCCGGTTTGGACACCCCTGTTATAAACAAAGGTCAGAGCCAGTTCCAAGTGGGCAGGACTTGAACTCCAAGTGGGTGTGACTTGAGCTCCAAATGGGCAGTACAAACCTGGAATTTTTTTAATTTATAAATAATTTGTTTATTTATTAATTATAAAAGTCTAGAACATGAAACAGAGTCCAATATTGTGCTTTATGAATGTCTACACCTACCCCAACCCTAAACCCAACCCCACAGTAACCTGTTGTGTTTTATTAATGTCTCTACTCCACCTACACCATCTAAACCCAACCTACATGTGGCGCAAGTCCCTCCCACTTGGAGGTCATCCAATCTATTTACGGTGTAATCCCTCCCACTTGGAGGTCTATGGGCTGCAGCGATACCTACTTGGAAGTTCAGACAAAGCAACAGTATGAGTGAATCATTTAAGTGACTGGATGATTAAGGCTGGTCTGTGGATTTGGAAAAACTGCTGAGATGTTGTAGTAAACCTCTGTTTAATGATGATCTTTTCAGGATATACAAGAAGAGTGATCGCCTATGACACCAAAGCAAACAAATTTGTGAAGTGCACGAACATGAAGGAGAGACGGATGCATCACGCAGCTACAGTCATCAACAACAAACTCTACGTGACCGGAGGTCGTTTTCTCAACAGTCATGATGTCATTGAAGACTCTGACTGCTTTGAGTGCTATGACCCTAAAACCGACGTGTGGACTTCCAAAGGGTCTCTACCATATAAACTGTTTGATCACGGTTCTCTACCACTGATCTGCATCTCCAACCGCCCCAACCCACCATGACTGCTTAGCGGATGCAAAAAAATCTCTTGCTTGGGTGTTCCATTTGCTCCCTTGCTCATTAAGGAAAATGAGAAATATGGGGCCACAGCTGAGACTTGAAACCATCTGAGGAAGCTCAAATTCATTTGTGGGTTGAGTACATTTCATCTGTGGCTTTGATGGTATGCTGTTGGTGCTCGCCAGCATCTGTGCCATCTTAAATCAAACGAGATTTGAGCTGGCAATCACAAGTGTCACAGTGGACCTCAGGGATTGTGCCTAGGACCTCAGAGCAAAACGGCACAGTTATGCAATGCACAGCTGTCCCTGCAGAACTGTGACCCAAAAATCTTCAGACAGATGTTTCTCATCATGGTCTCCCTCTCTCAGAATGACTTGAGCTGACAGATTTTAGTCAATGGCTTCTTGTTAGCCTGAATTTAATTGGAATCCAGGAGATGTGACGATCTTTTAGCCGGTGTTAAATCTACAAGCATATGGACATGACGTGACTGTTTGATGAAGTAATTGGTCAAGTGAAGAGAGCATTCCCGGAGAGCTATGGCATGTGGTCACTTCTATGTAATTAACGAAGGCCAAAAACAAACCTAATGAATCATGAAATGCTTGATGTACCATGTACTCTAAAAGTATGTGGACACCTGCTTCTAATTAACAGGCTTTACTATTACATTAGGAACAGATGCATAAAATCAGCTGTTTCAGATAGAATGCATTCGGGGCTGGAACACATAAGTTAACAATAGTTACGTTCATCCAAGGATGATCAATGGGATCTTGTTTTACCTACAGCAAAATCGTGGTTAAGAACCACAGCACTACCAAATTTCAACAGTTTTGCAACTTTTTTTTTAACAATTTGAGATAAACTGTTAAAGACAAGCCTGTTGTGAGCTCTGTGGTTGTACATTGATTGTATATGCTTATGCTGAAATAATCTATTTTCATTAAATAAACATATTTTTAAAACAGTCATTTTAATATCGAAATTTGTGCAGAAATAAACAGTATATTACCCATGTTGTTGTGCGGACAATTCCAACAGTTAGAGAGTCACAGTAAACAAGTAAATAAAGCCAAAATATTTCAAATAATTATTTTCTTCAAATCAACATTTGTAATGTTGTGATTCTTTCCATATCTGATTGGTTTGGTTCGGGGCTTGTACCACTTGAATATCAAAGTAAAATCCTTAGAGGAAAATTACTTCCACAAAAGACACTTTTAAAAGTGGATGGGCACTAATGCATATGAATGCAATATTTTAAACTGAAACCCATTAAAATGAATGATAATTCTTGATTTAATATGAAAAATAAGAGTGTTCAAATGCTTTTAATTTGTCATTTATTCACTCATTCGTTTTCCATCAGCTTAGTCCCTGATTATAAGGGGTAACCTTTTAATTCGAATCATAATTTTTATGTTTTATGTTATTTATTTATGTTAAGAAACCCAATTTATAATGCTCGTCTAGGGAGGGGTCAGCAACATAAAAAGGACACGCAACTAGGGAAATACAATTCTCTGTTCATTAGAGACAAAAATGCGTGTCTTTTACCAAAATATAATGGAAACAAAAAATATATATATTTAATTAAGCAATATTAACTCAATTAAAATAATTAATTAAACAAAAAAAAAACATAAACAATAGATCAGGCATGTCCAAACTCAGTCTTGGAGGGCCGGTGTCCTGCAAAGTTTAGTTCCAACCCCAATCAGACACACCTGGGCTAGCTAATCAAGCTCTTACTATGCTTTCTAGAAATGTCCTTGCAGGTGTGTTGAGGCAAGTTGGAGCAAAAATCTGCAGGACACCGGCCCTCCAGGACTGAGTTTGGACACCTGTGCCATAGATCAACAAAGAATGAAATAAACAGCAACAACACCAGCATGGCTCCTCAGCAGCAGCTGCACAAGATGTGCACAGAATTCTCAAGCCTTCATCAGAACTGCAAGATACAAAAAGATTTCCAACAAGTATGGGTCATGTTGAAATAACAGGAAGTGCTTTTAGTTATGTTTTCTGGTAGCGTAATTATGTTAATCTCAAAGCTCACTGTCTGAAGAGGTCTTGTCTGCAAACTCCATTATCAAATAAAAGATAGAGGCTTGAAGTTTCCTTACATAAGACAGAAAGGATCAATAGACAGAGGATCATTCAAAATGTCCATTGCCTCCTCACATGTAAAAAAAGCAGCTTGAAAACCGTCTGGTGACCTTAAACTTTGATGAATAAAACAAAAACCAGGTTTATATTGAACTGAACTTAAGTGAATGAAGGAAATGCTGAAGGAGTTATTCATTCCCAAAAGCGATCGATTCAGCTTATATTTCACTGCACTTTGTCATTTACAGGACACAACCACAAGTAAACAACTACATACCGAGCATAACAAAAGCGCCGGACTGCAGGAGGGGCAGCATAATCGGAAGCACAGCTGGTCTTGAGCTAAAAACTCGCCGCTAACTTTAGCCATGAGCTTTTAGATAGAGAGTACACCCCTGCAGCGGAGATAGCTCTCAATAACTGTTGTCATGAGAACTACCAATCAGACGGCAGGACAGACTTGTTTTGCTACCATCATCTCAGTTTATTGTCCACTCTGAACTAAAAGCATGCTCCAAGCTCGGTGGAAATGGGTTTGTTTGGAAATGAACAGTCATGACTTGTAAAATCAGGCCTAATGAAACACAGGCTACATCTTAATCTAAAATATTGTGAAGTTTTGTAGTTATGTAGTATTGTATATTTACAAATAACACTGCAAGGATACCATTTAAGGAGTGGGCAGAGCTTAAGACCTTTATTAGGCACCTGTTGCTCGATGCAACTCTCTGATTGGTGGAAATCTGCATGAATTCTGCACTTAAACATTCCTGAAAAATGCCGGTTGACTGGTTTTAGCCCCTTTCAGGCGCTGGTCTTAGCTGGTCAGGATGAGAGACCAGCTGGAATGACTAAGTATCTGCCTGCGGACTGCAAGACGGGCATAACATGAAGGCGCCTTAGGGGCGTACCTTGAAGTTATGGAGACATGTCAAAACTATGTTGTCGGCAAGATGGCGCTGTAAATCAGTTAACACCTACACCACACCTTAACCCAACCATCACAGTTATTAAGGTACAGCCGCGAGTAGCAGAGGCTTTCATTCTTGATGCGCTCACTCTTGTACATTTGCAACCACGCAACTGTCATAACAAAACGGATAAAGACGTCTGCGAGTGGAGCTACATGGTGACCTTGCTAAATGAATGTATGTAATAATATATCAAATTATTATTGGTTGTGGATAAATTTGGAAAAACTCATGAAAACATTTGATGAAAATGTTCTCTGGTAAGTATTTTCGCCATCTTGCCAACAACATCTCCTTGTGACATCTTGCATGGCTCTTGATAACTGCAAGTTACTCCTCTAACTTACTACAAGTTGCGTAGTAACTTCATCTTACACCCTTACCTTGCAGCCCACAGACAGATACACTTGTGGTTCAATGAGATCTCGATAACCGCAAGTTACACCTCTACTACAAGTTACGCCTCTTCATCTTACGTCCCCGTCTTGCAATCCGCAGACAGATACACTTGTGGTTAATGAGATCGCGATAACTGCAAGTTACGCCTCAACTACAAGTTATATCCCTACACCTTACGCCCCCATCTTGCAGTCTGCAGACAGATACACTTTTGTTCAATGAGATCTCGATAACTGCAAGTTACACCTCTACTACAAGTTACGCCTCTTCATCTTACGTCCCCGTCTTGCAGTCCGCAGACAGATACACTTGTGGTTCAATAGGATCTCGATAACCGCAAGATACACCTCAACTACAAGTTACTTCCATTCACCTTACACCCCCGTCTTGCAGTCCGCAGACAGCTAAACTTTTGTTCAATGAGATCTCGATAACTCCAAGTTACACCTCTACTACAAGTTACGCCTCTTCATCTTACGTCCCCGTCTTGCAGTCCGCAGACAGATACACTTGTGGTTCAATGGGATCTCAAAAACCGCAAGTTACACCTCAACTACAAGTTACTTCCATTCACCTAACACCCCCGTCTTGCAGTCCGCAAACTGATAAACTTTTGTTCGATGGGATCTCGATAACTGCAAGTTACGCCTCTACTTCAAGTTACACCCCTTCATCTTACGTCCCCGTCTTGTAGTCTGCAGACAGATACACTTGTGGTTCAATAAGATCTCGATAACTGCAAGTTGCGCCTCTTCATCTTACACCCCCCTCTTGCAGTCCGCAGACTGATAAACTTTTGTTCAATGGGATCTCGATAACTGCAAGTTACGCCTCTACTTCAAATTACGCCCCTTCATCTTTTGCCCCCGTTTTGTAGTCCGCAGACAGATTCAATTGTGGTTCAATGGGATCTCGATAACCGCAAGTTACGCCTCTACTACAAGTTACGGCCCTTCATCTTACGTCCCCGTCTTGTAGTCTGCAGACAGATACACTTGTGGTTCAATAGAATCTCCATAACTGCAAGTTGCGCCTCTTCATCTTACACCCCCGTCTTGCAGTCTGCAGACAGATACACTTGGAGTGACCAGCTAAAACCAGCTTGATTGGTCTCATAGCTTGACCAGCTAAAGCCCGGCTCACACTATACAACTTTTAATAATCCTAAATGATTATAGCATGTCAGACTGCACGAACATTGCTGCTATGTCACACTTTAGTCATCATTATGTCAGACTGAACAACAATGAACACGTGCCAATCACTGAAGAAAACTCACCTGGGGTTTGACTTCATCCATCTGTGACACTTTTATTACCCCACGTTCTGAAATGATTCCTCACAGCAAACATAAACAATCTGTAGTGGCAATTTTGCAAACAGCATGCCTTGACATTTCCTCAGGGTGGGTTGAAGTTCTCGCACGGATTGCATCATCAGATTCTGCACTGTTGGTTCTTGGATTGACATTCATCGCAGCTGTTGTCACACTGCAGGAAAGTGTCTGAAATTGGCCAGAACTTAATCAGAGGAAGAATATGATCGTAACAGCCTTTAAGTGTCAAACCAATGATCGCTTTTAGGATTTCCCAAATTTGTCTCAGACGACCAAATTGTGGCTGAAATCCCACAGTGTAAGCAGGGCTTAAGATAAGCATGGAAGTACCTAAAACCAATCTAAAAGCAGACAAAAAAACGGCCAAAACCCCATCTAAAACTAGCCTGTTCAACCAGCTAAAACCAGCCAACCAGCAGGCATGGTTTTGAAAGCAAGTCTAACTAATGTGAATTGAAGGATTAAAGCAGGGGTCACAACACTGTTTCTGGAGAGCTACCTTCCTGCAGATTTCAGTCGCACCCTGACCAAACAGACCTGTTTATCATGTGCAGCTTCAGGTCCTAATTAATTGGATCAGTTGTGTTTGATCAAGGTTGGAGCTACATTCTGCAGGAAACTCTCCAGGAACAGGGTTAGTGACTCCTGGGTTGAAGGAACAATCCACTTTTTAAAAATACGCTCAAGTTCCCTTGAGTTAAACAGTTGAGTTGGAATCCATTCAACTGGTCTCCAGGTCTGGTGGAAGCGCTTTTAGCTTAGCACAGGGATGGGCAACCTGGATCCTGGGAGGCTGGAGTCCTGCAGAGTTTACCTCCAACTCTAATCAAACACAGCTGCCTATAGCTTTCTAGTGATCTTGAAGACACTGATTAGCATGTTCAGGTGTGTTTGATTAGTGTTGGAGCAAAAAACTCTGCAGGACACCAGCCCTCCACGACCAAGTTTGCCCATATAGATAACTAAATTAGACCTTTAGCATCTCGCTCAAAATGGTTTTTATAAATTTTTCTATTTAAAGCTTGACCATTCTGTAGTATATATATATATATATATATATATATATATATATATATATATATATATATATATGAACTCTGAATATATATATATGAACTCTGAATATATATATATATGAACTCTGAACTGTGAGGACTTGTAGGGTAGGGGACTTGTAAAAGTATTACATTTAGTATTAAAACAACAACCAAGCTGTTTTTCCAAAAGTTTTGACCACACTTTTTTTAAGCTTAGTCCTAAAAAGAGAGAAAGATATACAGCTAAAATTATTTTTATCACTGGCTGGAATTATAGCTGCTTCAAAGGGATAGTTTACCCAAAAGATTTAATTTACTCTGAGTTTCTGTCAACACAATAGATATTGTGAAGAAAGCTAATAACCAGCAACCACTGACAGTCAAGGTATTTGTTTTTCCTACAGTGGAAGCCTGCTTCAAAATATATTTTTTGTGCTCAACAAAAGTAAGTCAAACAGCTTTGGAACATGAGCAGGATGAGTAATGACAGATTTTTCTATATTTTTCGAGGGTGAACTATCCCTTTAAGCTGAATTCCCACCAGGTGAGATCTGCTAAAATCAGCTAAAATGGCCAATAGCGTTCTAAACCAGCTAGAATCCGACTGGGAAACCAGCTTAAACCAACTGG
This sequence comes from Danio aesculapii, assembly GCF_903798145.1. Taxonomy (NCBI): domain Eukaryota; kingdom Metazoa; phylum Chordata; class Actinopteri; order Cypriniformes; family Danionidae; genus Danio; species Danio aesculapii. The sequence goes on along the minus strand of NC_079453.1, from coordinate 34,325,007 downwards.
ATAAACAATGCTGCATGACAATGCCAACTAGTTGTAAACATATTGATCTATTACCATGATCATGAACAGGCCTGTTTGTAAAGCAAATAGATGTACTTTCAATGAATAGGAAGTCTCACACGTTCAGACACAAAAAAATAAATAACTTCCGCATTGATAAATGAGGTAGAAATATCTTAAATAATTATAAAAAAAACTCGTTTTGATACATGTATCTGTATTTGACGATTAAACTAATATTTTACTCACCACAACAATCTGCTCATCTAACGAAGAAGCTGCCATTATTCTGCCACATTTAGGAAATAATGATTTTGTTGTCCTCTACAGTTCATTACAACACAACAATCCGGAAAGAACAATTACAAATGTGTGTCTGTGTTTTAACATAACAGAATCAATATATATGTGCTCTAAGAGATATACTAAATGATATGCACGAAGTTTTCAGAGACAGCGGTTAAAATAAATGATGTTTTTCTGCCCTCTGGTGGAGAATTGCGATTCAACTTGAACGGAGCACATCTAAAAATAAGGAGAAATCATTTCAGTTGCTCTTTATCACCAGTGTTGGGTAAGTTACTTCAAAAAAGTAATTAATTACTGATTACATCCTTAGAATTATATTTAAACTACATTTTTATTTACAATGTTTAATGAGTTACTCAATAAGTTACTAAATTAATAAAATATAGTGAAAATTAATTAATGCCCAAAATCCAAACTTGATTGAGGCTAGTGGGTTAAAGGTAAATATAGTTGCCATGGGTAATTTCCGAATTTATTTAATAATATTTAAAAACAACTCGAAAACATTTTACTTTATATTAACTATTTTTATATTTTATAATGAACTTATTACAGTAAAAACAAAAACAATCTTATTTATGAAAGAATGGAGTTACACTAGTTTTCGCCTCGATTTGCTCACCGATGTCTTCTGCATAGTCCTCTATCTGTCGAGTGACATTTTTTACGTTTTTAAAAAATCTGACATTAAACTGAAACACTTCATTTCGGTTTGCTTTTTCGTAGATCAGCAATGAAACAAAAAAGGTTACGTCAAATTAGAAATGACCATCTCTTTTAAAGGCATTCAGCCCAACCCTCTCCATCATTCTCACTCTCCTCTCAGATGGGATGGTGCGCCAAATCAAAGGCTACAATGGGTTTATGTTGAGATATTTCCCATTAAAGACCAGGAAAAGGACTTATTCTTTGACACAAAAGTGATATTACTGAACATACACACAGAAGCCGGATAAAAATGCTCATTTTAGAGGAACGTTTCAGATGGCATTTAGAGGTTTTTGCATCTTAACTCTATATATGTTGTCATGACTAATTGATTATATAATTTTTTATAGTTAGTTATGATTAAATAAATGCTTTTAAGGGGACAATTTGACTTTTGTATTATCCTGAAGCACATTACATCAATGTTTTGATTTAATATGAGCTTTTAATATGCTCTTCTAAAAATGCAGGGATTGAATAACACATAACGACACCAAACGCTCAAATTTCAAATGCTTTATTTATTGGCAATTCTGTTTTTATTTTTAAAAAATCTATTTGATCATGCACACCAATCAGTCTGTAAAGAAAGGCAGTACAGTCAGTTTTGCACAAAACAGAAGAGCATGTCAACAGGCCTGTACACCACTGCAGTGCATGTGTGTATGTGTGTGTGTGTCTGTGTGTTTTTTTTTTTATTAAGTAAAAACAGAAACAATCTTCCAGAAACCCTGACGTAAGTACCTTCATATGAGAGATGCCGGAGCATTTCATTGCACAAAATGGGTAATTAATAATATATTATAACTTAATTTAAGACATCAAATGAAACTAAATATTGAAGTGAATGGTGAAGTTGCAAAGAAAAGCTATTTGACGCGAAACAAAAAATAAAAACGATCATTATTTATAATATAAATCATAGCTTTTTAACAATAGAGCCTATTTTTAATAGATAAGTGGAACGAATGAGATTTGGATATACAGCATGTACATAAACATATCCATACAAAAGTCCTGTTTTAAAAGAGAGAACTGCTTTTCCTTCTTTGTGTGTCGTCTCTGGTAAATGTTTTTTTTGAATATGTACATCAGGTCCAAGACACATATTGCTCGGATTGTGGAGATTTGTTTGGCACAGCCGATCAACTCCTTTAAGAAACGCCACAGCTTTCAGCATCCGCTCTTTAAAAAAAACAACCTTGACTTTATCTAAAATCTGCCATCAGGAAAAATATAGATCTGTAAGTATTCTAAAACGGCGTTCATCACTAATACAGCAGCAATTTTAACAAACGACGAGAGAGAGAGAGAGAGAAAAACATTTGGTAAGACTTGATCTTGAATTGTCACGGAGGCTGAATTCATCTACAGTCTCTTGGTCGGTCAAGCAATCGACTAAATCTGAACTAAAAGGGAACAAATTATGGATATTTACAACATTAAGCGATTATTTACACAAACTCCAGCTCCGTTTGACTTCACTATATTGAAAAAAGTGTACATTCAGGCCTTTTGGTGCTCAAAGCAGCCTTGCGTTTTCTTTTGTTCACACTTCGTCATTAATAATTCTGATTTGTTGGTTAAAATAAGTTGAAACTACATTCCATTTCCTGAGAAGGCTGGTGCTTAAGGACTCATGCTGAAAGAGGGATGGGCTTTTTTAACTTCCTTCGCCTCTGGCACTTTTTAAAAGGAAAAGAAAAGGTATCGAAGGTACGTTTACAAAGCTAAAAGTGGGCTGTCAGACGTAACAGAGAAAAAAGAAAAACACCTTTTTTCCTAGACGTTTGGGACGCTAGACCTCTTTGATGGTGCGCTCGGTTGGTTTGTAGTTGGAGGAGCTGGTGCTGGATGAGTAGACGGAGTGTGTCCGGCGGTGCAGACGGGCACGTTTGGTGGACAGGTTGCGGCGGCTGTTGCTGATGATGTCGTTGATGAATTTTTTGCAGTCCACGCAGACCTCCATGGTGCTCCAGTCCTCGGTGAACTGCTCCGGAAGCTCCAGCTCATCTTTGGAAGACGAGCGATCGCCGTGTTTTGATGATCTGAGAGGGATCGGGACAAGAAATGATCTTACTATGACGTATATTAAGGGCTCACAACATTCTTTTGGTAACACTTTAAATATAATGGTTCATTAGTGAATGTTAATGTACTTACTAACATGAACAAACCATGAGCTGTCCATTTATTACAGTATTTATTCATATTTGTTAATGGTAGTTAATAGAAATACAGTTCATTGTTAGTTCATGTTAACTCACAGTGCATTTACTAATGTTAAGCAAAACTTTGGATTGAAATAACACTGCAGTCCACTCAGAATCTGCACGAGCAGAAATACGCAGATTTTAGACCAATCATTAGCTATATGTTTCCTATGTTTTGGATATGCGCATAAAAAAAACGGTTGATGGAAACACCATGATTCACGTAAGTTCTGAAAATGCACATAAAAAACAAATGTGCATAACTGAGTACGATAAACTTATTATTCGATATGAAAATATATGCATAAACTACGATGAAAACACTTTTACCAAACAAATTCCAGTAGGAGCATTAAAAACAAGTCATGTGATTTTGTTATGACTATATGACTATAAATCACTGCGTCTCACACTTTCAAATGCTGAAGGTGTTCTGAGGCACAAGTCATTTATTAAATAAAGAAAAGACTGGCACAGCTTCTCCTACCGCAGCAAATTATGTTTTTCCTGTTGATATTTGCCGCCAGTTAATCAGGAAGTGACGATTATGTTCTCTTTGCCTCATTGGATGGAAACATCACTTTATTCGCACGTCTTTTATGTGATAATCCAATTTTGCACATACATTTAATTTGCTTCTTTGGATGGAAACATAGCTAATTGAGTCTATTTATTTACTTGTGTAAATGTAAATTTACATTTATTTAGTTTTTTAAATTCATTTCAGTAATATTATTGACTTGTATGAAAATGTTCATATGATTTATTTACAATGCCGTTTGTCTTTTAGTACATAAATTATGTAAGGGACTTGCTTTGTTTACCAAAGAAGTGAATCTAATTGGATTTGCATTATTAAATGTTGAACTATGATTAATTAATGCAGTACAAGATTGATGTTGGTGAATACATTAAATTACCTGAACTAATAGATGTCCAGAGTGTTACCCCTTTTTTGTAAGGGTGTGAAATATATACTTAAAGAAACTAAATAAAACAGACATTTTTTGTAGTAAATCAATAGGGTTTGTTCTTGTTTGTTAAGCAGGTTAAATCTTCGGTTTTATTTCTTGTTGGCTTATTAATGTCAATTAATAACATTAATTGCCATTAATTGCCAATTAATAGCCTACATTAAATCTGTTCAATGCATCTCTTCAGAAGACATGAATAGCTGATATGGATTTATCTTTACATTTTTTAATGTTTTGAAGAAATATTTAAAATGAAAGATATTGTTCATCCAAAAATGATCATTTCCTCAACATTTAGTCATATTCAAGTGGTTCTAAACTTACCCATTTCTGTCTGCTGTTGAACATGAAACAAGATATTCTGAAGAATGTTGGAAAAAGCAGCTATTGACATTAACAGTAGGATCGTTTTTTCTCAACATTTTTCAGTATATCTTTCTTTGTGTTTAACAGAAGAAAGAAACTCAAACAGGTGTGGATGAAGTAGTAAATTATGGCAGAACTATCATTAGTTCGTTTTATTTAAAATGTGAATAAAAGCTTAAACTAAATCTGTTCCGTCTCTTCATAAAAATCGCTCAATCCATATTGATTTTTTATTTTACAAAGTTATTAAAGAATCATTTCAGATCGGATTAAAAATATCTTGATTTGGGTTCAGAAGATCAAATGAATTTCTTGTGTGTTTGGAATGACATGAGGGAGAGTAAATGAAGTAAACGTTTGCCATTCAGCTGAAGCATTTGCTGAGGCTGTGAATTAAAGGTAATAAAGCTGTAGTGAAAGTTCCATTTCTTTTACAGATCTTTTAGTTTCATTAGACCTCTAACATCAAGATATCAGGCATACTTGTGACAATTTGCACAACAGTTTATACAGCGACAGATGATATTTACAGCAAGTGCAAACCATATTGTAAAACAGTCTGCAATAATACTATAGTGTACTGTAAATGAGAACATCTTAAACTGCACAAGTATATTTCTAACAGTGTTGAGCTTATTCTTTATAAACGTGCAGGTGCAGCTATTGGAATCTTTTTGGGTATTTCCTTGTGTTATCATACTTTAAGTTTAGTTTGACAGCTTTTTTGCTGTGTTTTATTCCAAGTTATTTTCCCGTAGGCAACTGAATTGAAGTTCTAAAATAATTGCAAAATCGAGCGCACTTTTGCATTCTAGAATAAGGTCAATAGGTGGATATTGTCATGATCTATGAACATATTTAGTAAACTTCCTATTTTTTTCAAAACTCAATCTATCATTAGTAAAGTCTTTCGCTAAGCACTTCAGTTAGCCAAATTTAAAGGTGATTTTCTTATCGCCAGTCCAAATTTCAGGAACAACAAATAATAACTTGACTTCAAGTTGATCATTTGGTATCTGAAGAAGCTTATATGAAAGGCAAAGGCCTTTAGATTGCGCTTCACTTACCAAAATAAAATATGATCATGCCTTGATTTTTGATTATTGAATCAGGACAGTGAGGTCTGACTTTGCTTAGACAAAAAGTCTTGTCACTTAACAGAAATAATGTACAGTATAGAATATAAAGTCATAGTGCAGTGGAAAAAGAATTAATATTGTGTATGACTTCCATGAGCTTGGAGGTCACCATACATCCCCAAATAACTTATTAATAAAGTCATCTGTAATGGCAAAGAAAGTGTTCTTATAGGACTCCCAGAGGTTATCAAGATTCTTTAGATTCATCTTCAATGCCTCCTCCTTCATCTTAGCCCAGACATGCTCAATAACATTGACTTCTGATGACTTGGCTGGCAAATCCTTGAGCACCTTGACCTTCTTTGCTTTCAGGAACTTTGATGTGGAGGCTGAAGTATGAGGAGCGCTATCCTAGTAAAAAATTTGCCCTCTCCTGGGGTTTGTAATGTAATGAGCAGCACAAATGTCTTGATACCTCTGGCTGTTGATGTAACCATCCACTCTGCAGATCTCTCGCACATCCCCATACTTAATGCAACCCCAAACCATGATTTTTCCAAACTTGACTGATTTTTGTAAGAATCTTGGGTCCATGCGGTTGCAATAGGTCTTCTGCAGTATTTGTAATGATTGGGATTGATTGGGTCAAGTTATTATTTGTTGCTCTTACAACTGGGATCAACAACAAGACGTTTGTCAGCAAGTGAATGTATACACACAGGTTTATATTAACTGGTAGTATTCTAAAACACACCTGGACAATGAGCGCTGAAGGCTGTTTTTCTTGTGGCTGGATGTGGAGGAGGTTTTTTCTGTCAGGGCTGATGATGCTCCGGGCTCTTTTTTGGGCAGGATACTGGGACCCAGAGAGGAGATGGGCAGGCTGGCATGAGGCTTGGAGGGCAATTTCATCTGAGATAGGAAGACATTAGGTTATCATCATATCTAAAACATTTGGAAGTTTTTTTTTTAAGAAATAATGCATTAAATTGATCAAACATGACACAGTGTTTCAACATGAACAATTTCTAATTTAAATGCTTTTATTTTGGAGTTTCAATTCATCAAAAATAATACAAATACTGAGCAGTATAAGTGATTATTGAAAAAAATCTGAATATTAGTATGATTTCTGAAGATCATGTGACACTAAAGGCTTGCGTGATGATGCTGAAAACTCATATTTGACATCACATCTAAATTTAATTTTATAATATATTAAAACAGACAAGACTTATTAACAACAATTAGCAATTTCACCAGCTTAAAACATTAACAGTACATTAAAGAAATAACGTATTCATTAAAACTTATATTCACTCTTTTAATGTTTTTTAATAAGAATTTCTGTTGTACACAAAGCGGATATTTGAAAAAAAGAAAACCGGTAACCATTGACTTACATATTGGGGAAAAATAATAATATTATGAAAATCAATGGCTACTGGTTTCCAACATTATTCAAAATATCCTGTTCTGTCCTTGCTTAACAGGAAAAAAAGAAAATTATTCACCCTCAACCTCAGTTGAACACAAAATTAGGTATTTGAAAAAAGCTGAAAACCAGTAACCATTGAGATCCATTAAAAAATAAAAATAAAGTATACTATATAAGTCAATGGCTTCTGGTTTCCAACATGTTTCAAAATATCTTCTTTGTGTTTAACAGAAAAAAGAAAATCAAACAAATTTGGAATAAGAGGAAGATGAGTAAAGGATGACAGAATTTTCAGTTTGGTGTGAACTCTCTCCAACTCATAATTACGTTCATGCAAATGAGTTAAAGATGTTGTATTTACCTTCTTGCAGCACTGTGAGCAAACCGGCCTGTCAGGGGGAAAAGACAAGAATTATGATCCCACTGCAAATTACTACTTGGTTTTTCTTCACTTAAAAGCTAATGAAAAGCTCTACCCACCTCTTACAGAACTGACAGGTGTAGGACCAAGTAAATAATGAGAACTTCTTCGACCGACATGAGAAGCAAAGCTAATGGAAAGGTTTGCACAATTAAAAACACATTTAATTGTACATTTACAATAGGCAGGACATGTCAAATTAAATTAAGAGTAAATTTGGTACCTTTCCTTTCTTCAGTGCATTATAAATGTCTTTATACTGCTGGAACTTCTCCAGCTCGGCTTTGACAAGAACCTGTCTGATGTGCATCACCTCCTCCACGGTCAGAGTCAAACACTCGACGGGGAAGCAGAACTCCTCCTGAAATAAACACAGCGCGGTCACACACAACGCTCAAACACACACTTCATATTTAAGACAAGACACCGCGGGCAATGAGGGACCAAAAAAAACTAGCTAATAGTGAAATACTTTCTTAGTTAATTCATTTCATTAAAAACTGTAAAAAAAAAATTATATATATATTTTAATGTTATGTTTAAAATGACTAAAATTACGGGTATAAACATGTTTATTTATTATTATATATACATATGCAAATTAAGCATTATTTAATGGCATTTGAGCCCTTTTTTTTATATATTAGAGGTTAAGATTTTTACGGAAGGCATTTTGGGAATCTTTTTTATTACTCCATAAAAATTGTAAAAAAATCAATGCAAATAACCAGAAAAACTATTATTTTTAACTTTTTTTTAATAGAGTAAAATGTTGTATAAAATCATACAAATTCTATATGAACATTTCCCTCTGTGAAAACCTTTATAATATTGATATAAATAAAAAAAGTAAAGTTTGGTGTGAGTGCTGCTGATAAAAAAACAACAAAAAAAAAACTCATTTTAAGAAAACAGCACCTAAAAATGTGTATTGTTATTAAGTTTCTTTCCTCCCTAAACACAAAAGAAGAAGAATGTTGAAAACCTGAAGCCTTTGATTCCCATAAAATCTTTTCTCTTCTACTATGGGTGTCAGTGGCTTATTTTTTTCAATGTTTTCCTTTTATAGTCAACATAAAAAAGATAATATAAAGATTTGATATGACTTGAGGGAACAAAAATGCTGAGTAAATCTAAGTTTTTGGGTGATTTTAGGTGAATGTTTTCTTTACTTTAAGGCAGGTGGGACTACATATGGTCAAGATGAATCCTGATCCTGGCAATCCGTAACCTTTTGATTTAGTGGCTAATTTGTAAAAATTCATACAATCTCAGGGCGTACTCGCACTATGTACAGTTGCCTTGAACCAGGCCGAAGCACGCTTGTCCCCCTTCCCGTCTCCCCTGACTGCCCACACTCGCAATGCATTCGTACCTGAGCACGCTGAACATGCTCTCGCTCAGCACAGATTTCTTTGTATCATTATAATGTTTTAGTTGTTTGGGATGCAGTGACACGCTGTCAAATATTTTGCTGAACAGATCAGCCAATTTTGACGCTCATAAACAAAAAATCATTTCATCAGTCATCGTGCTGCAGGAATTAGGAGGTTTGCAGCTGTCGTGCAGTTAGGGTTTGAGTCTTTAATAATCTACGACAGCTTATGTTCATTGAACAGTAAGAATGATTAATAAACACATATGAAACAGTCCCTTAAAAGTCACGTCTCATCTTCAGTTTCAGGCTCAGGCGCGCTTTGCACTCACACTACAAGCTTACCGTGAGCCCAACTGAACCGCGCTCTGGCACACCTGTTCCAGGGCCAGGGCCGGCAAACTGAACCATGCCTGAGCCCAATTCAGAGCACTCACACTTCTCAAACGATCCGGGAAACGGGCCTGGGCACGGTTCTGATAGCATAGTGCGAGTACGCCCTCATTCATATAATTTAGTATGATTTGCTCATCCTCCAATGACGGTTGGGTTTAGGGGTGGGGTTGGGTGTCACGCCTCCTTTTTAAAATCATACATTTTAAAACGACTGAACTCTTACGAGTTTGTACGAATTAGCCACTAAACTGACAATACGTAAAATAGTTAGGTTCCCTGTGTGATCAGGCTGGACGGTTGAACGATTGTATGTCCACGCTCACGTCACAAGTGAGTTGATGTAAAAAATCATTTGGATGCAGTAATACATAACCCAATTTCATAACCCTGCTAATTCCAAAGCAATAGCATGAAATTTTGCACCAAAAATATGGAGAGAGGAAGACATAACATTTATAGTTCCTCTCACTCTCTCTATATATGTCATAATAGCCAATGAAATGAGCCGTAAATGTTTAGTACACAAAAATACTTTATTTTTCAGTAAACCAGTATGCCTGGTTAACCCTTGTGTGAATTATGTGAACTATAACCCTGTTCGCTGTAAACTGTGATCTCTGCCAGCCCTGTCGTGCTTGACATCATACAGCGCTCATTCAGTGAGTTTCTCCTCTGGATTCATCAACTTCACATAAATCAACAGATCTGCTCGTTCAACCACATACACCTCATCATTTTTATTACACGTATCCACACACACCGACAATATTTTTTGCCATATTTAAAAATTAAAAGCTCTGTGTCAGAGCCAATGGCGTAGTCGTGATTAGATACATGCACTCTAGTGCTCACGACCCGAGTTCGATTCCCACCTTGAGGTTCTATGCCGATCCTTCCCCGCTCTCTGCTCCCCACGCTTTCCTGTCAACACTCTCTACTGTCCTGTCCAATAAAGGATAGCTTCTCACTCAGAAGCCACTCAGCTTCTAAGTTTCTCTCCTACGATACAAGCATTAATGATTTTCATGTGATTTCTCCTGATGGAAAAAAAAAAACGCATACAAACCTGTCGAAACTTTACAAGGCTCATGAGCTCCTGATTCGTACATATGTCCAAAAAAATTGTCGGCCTGAATTTGTGAGGTGTGTGTGGTTGAATGAGCCGATCTGACGATTTGTGTCAAGCAAAAAATATTAAAATAATAACAAATTCATAAAATAATAAAAAAAAAATACATTTAAAAATACATTTAAAATTCTACATTGAAAAATACATTTAAACAATTTTTTTATTTCAAAAGTTGTATGCCTACCTTTAGACAAAAAAACAACAACAAAAAATCTGTAAAAACACACACATATACAAAAAACCTTTTGCCAGCAGTGTCTTGCCTTTAGAATGAAGGAAGGAAAATACAACATTCATGCTTGATTCATGACTCTATGGTTCCACCCTCTGCCAATCACAAGACAGAACGAAACCCACAACACAACGCTGGATGGAGACATTGAGTTTAGGAATGAGGAATGCCAAATGATGCCTCATGCTCTCTGCTAAACCAACACACACTGTACGGCGGTCCACAAACAGCTCTAACCCAATCTAAAGTTACAGTTCACCCAAAAACTACAATTCTGTCATCATTTACTCACGGTCAACTTGTTTAAGTTTCTATCTTCATTGAACACAAAAGAAGATATTTTGAAGAATGTTGAGAATCTGTAACCTTTTACTTACTCTGCAGTATTTTTTCAGTGTTCAATCAGTTTCTCATAGTATGTATGTCAGTGGCTGCTGCTTTCCAATATTCAGCTTTTATGTTCAAAAGAAAAAAAAAAACTCATAAAGGTCTGAAATGTCTTGACAGTGAGTAAATGTCAATTGTTGGGTGAACTATCCCTCTAAAAAGGCACACATAAAAGCCAACACACATCTCTAAAACTTATCTTCAATCACTTTGGCTGGCCAATTAAAACTAATGATTTTTTTATGAAATGAGAGACTCGTATTGGCTTTTACGCCCTTGTCACCCAGTATTAGTTTATGTAGTTTGATTGGACGTACCGCATGACCGCTGCCTAGTGCGTGAGCCTGACCAAAAAAACAAAACATGGCTTTATTTGACATTTAAGTAACGGCTGGTGTGTTTTATTTACAAGAACTGAATTCTCACTAAATGTTATTTGCTTACGTTTACAAATACTTTCTACAATTACAATTATAAAGAAAACTAACTTCTAAAAAAAAAAAAAAAAAAAAAAAAGAGTACTTTAAATGGACAGAAAGCCTAAGTAACAGCTAGTAGCACATGGAAAAAAAATGTAAAAGAGTTTAGACCAGAGATGCTCAAACTAGGCCCCCGCGGGCCAAAGTTGGCCCATGGTATCTTTTGATTTGGCCCACCATCCCATCTGAGATGAGAAAGAGACTGATAGGGATGGGTTAGAGAATGTCAATTGAAATGTAATGTAACCTATTGTTTGTTTTATTGTTAAAAGCTAACTGAAATTAAATGCTTGAATTAAATGGTGACAAATGAATCAGATTTTGCTTACTGTCACAAGACAATGCTGAGACTGTGGTGAGCAAATCAAGGCAAGATTTTGCTTGATGTACTCAACATTGAACTCCACTATGTTATCAATGTGATTGTTGATGATTTTTATTGCAATAAGTTATCATTTAAAAAGTTATACTGCATTAGTTAATACTATTTAAAGTAATGTTTTCTATTTATTTTGAAATGTTATAAAAATGAATTAGGAAATGACCCCTAGCAATTTTAATGTAATGTAATTTGGTATATTTACCTTCGGTCCATGGCTCTCAATGATATTTGGTTTTTGGCCCTTCGTGTGAAAAAGTTTGAGCACCCCTGGTTTAGAAAAAACTGGAAAAAGACCTTTCTTTAAATCTTTAAATAACTGATAAACTATAAGTAATATAATATAATATAATATAATATAATATGATATAATATAATATAATATAATATAATATAATATAATATAATATAATATAATATAATATAATATAATATAATATAATATAATATAATATAATATGGGCAACACAGTGGCGCAGTAGGTAGTGCTGTCGCCTCACAGCAAGAAAGTTGCCGGTTCGAGCCTCAGCTGGGTCGGTTGGTGTTTCTGTGTGGAGTTTGCATGTTCTCCCTGCGTTCGCGTGGGTTTCCTCCGGGTGCTCCGGTTTCCCCCACAGTCCAAAGTCATTCCGCTGTGGCGACCCCGGATTAACAAAGGGACTAAGCCGAAAATATATTATGATATAATATAATATAATATAATATAATATAATATAATATAATATAATATAATATAATATAATATAATATAATAAGATAATTTAATATAAATAATATTATTAAAATAAATAATAAAATGTTATATGTTATAATACAATATAAAAATAATAAAAATAAACAATAATGTTATAAAAATGAATAAAAGGTTACAATAATATAAAAATATTGTTATAATAAACAATAAAATGTTATAATAATATAATATGTTATAATATAAAAAATTATTATACATAAATAACATTGTTAAATTTTTTTATAAAAGTTTACAATAATATAATATAATATAATATAATATAATATAATATAATATAATATAATATAATATAATATAATGTGAAAATATTGTCATAATAACTAATAAAGTGCTTCAAAAATATAAAAAATATAATATGCAATATAATAAAATAATTCAATTTAAATAGTATTGTTATAAAATAATTAAAAGGTTACAATAATATAATATAATTCTATATCACCACATTACCCATTATTTACCATATCTAAAACATACCTATTACTAAGTCTAACATTCTTTAAATGCTGTACATGACTTCAAAAAGCTGTGCATTATTCAAAAAGAGGAAGTTTGCCTCCTAATCATCAAATCACCTTGATAACCAGTAACTCAAGTGATTTTAGTGTGGGCCATTTCCTTGAGCAGTTTCTTCTACTGTGGCCATGCAACATTGTGCAACACACACGCGCACACGCGCACACACGCACACACGCACACACGCACACCCACACAGCAACTGCCCAGCATGAAATGAAATCCAGCATAATGTAACAGAATCTGTGCACATGAGAAATATGTGTGAATTTTTGTGATTTACCTTGCCGTCTGAAGACATCTTCAGGTGTAGGACAAGAAAGAGAAGCAGAGCAGTTACAGCTCTCTATCTAAAACTACAGTATCATTCACTATCTAGAAGCCACTAAAATCTTTTTCCTGTAAAAGGTCGGTGACTGTCAAATCTACAACTGATCAAAGAGCTAAACTGTTGTCCATAAATAAAGCTTCATCTGAGATTTTATTCAAAATGTAGTAAATAAAGCACAACTGCTACTGTAGTTTCTAAAACAAGACACATTTGGGGTCAGAATGATTTTTGAAAGTCTCTTGTTTACAATCTTCTTTGGTAACCTTAAAGGTGAAAATTTGTGTGCTCCTCTTCAAAGAAGCTCATCTACAGGACATTTAAGGTTTTAGATTGTATCATTTAAGTTTGTCTTTGTTGAGAAAAATAAGAGAATTTAATCTAATCTAATTCTGTAAACATAACCTGACATTGATCTGCTACATGAAACTTTTTAATATGATAAGAAATGTTATAATGCTATATAAACCTTAATTATTATTATCATGCAACTTTATAATTAATACTTTTGTTGAATCGTGAGATTTTTTTCTCAATAAAAATATATGGCAAATATTAGCATGTAACAATAACCTGCTTGTTAAGTGTGATGTCATGCAAAGCAGCTTCTGGGTCCAATGGGAAGGCTCAACAAATAGTAATAATAAACGTTTACAAAGCGATGTATTACTTACGAAAATCATGATCGCAATAAACATACAAAATAATGCCTAATATCAGATGGTCAGAAAGTGATTATTCTTTTAAAAATTGTTCAAATATTGATGTCTGTAAAATAAGTCCAGAGACTGTTGTGTACACCATGATTTCATATAAAAAAAAAATGGCTTTAATGTGTTATTTGACAAAACAGGTGTAATAAACTAATATTTTCTCAATTCAGTAGCGGCTTGGACCCGGAAAACAGGTTTCCATACATTGCGACTTAACAAGCGGATAGCAAGTATTTGCATATATTTGAAAGAGAAATTAAATTCTTTACTATCATTTTATTAGTTTAACACACACTTGACAAACAAAAAAAGTCTTTTAAAAAAGACTTGCTGCCCTATGTTGAGTTACTCTCATTTACTGTCCTGGAATTAGTTCGACAAGGGAAAAAAAAACACTGTTATGTATCAGTTACCAGAGATTTGGAGTTCTGTCGAGATGGAGGCAGGAAGTGGCATATCTTGGTGGGAGCCTCTTTCTCAATGGAGTGTCTCCTCTGAGGAGTGACACGCTTGTCAGGCTGAGGTGTGGAAGAAATGGGCAGGAACTGAGGAGGAGCTGGGAAAAGATGGAGGACAAAAAATGATTAGGGCTGCACGATACTGGGAAAAAATGCGATGTTGTTGAGTGTTGTGATAACGATATTTCTTACAATATAACGAACTTGCAAAATGCTATTATTATGCTTGTAAAATGCTATTTGATGCTATTAATGCTATTAAAATGTTATTTATTTCTGTTAAATAACTATGATTATTAACATTTATTTTTTGTTAAATTGTATTAGTGACCATACAAAAAAAAACAGGTAAAAGATTTTTTTCTGAGCTAATTAAATAAGAATAAAAAAAAACGTCAAGATGCAAACATTTAGGGCCCTTTTTTAACGATCTAGGTGCAAAACCCCATGATGCAAAAGCATTAAGGGCGGGTCCGAATCTACTTTTGCTATTTTAAGGACAGAAAAATACGCTTTGCACCCTGGTGCATAGTCTAACATTGTTGTGTTTATTCCCTTAATGAGTTATGGGTGTGTTTTGAGTATAACATGCATTAAACCAATCAGAGTCTCATCTCCCATTTCCTTTGAGAGTCAGAAGCGTCGCATCATGGCACATTTGCTATTTACATGACGGACTTTGTTAGTGGAAAACTGAATGCTTCACTAGCAAGAAAACAGTTTAACAGGCCATCTCCAGTGTGAGGATAAAGAACGAGTCTCTTCCATTCGGCCTCTTTATTCTCTCTTTACTTTTACTCTTTACTTTCGTGAATAAGGAAACGGTGTTGTACACACTCCACTGAAGACATCCATCAGCCTACATATTTAATTTCATTTGTTAAGCACAAAGATTTGTCCAAAACTATTTCTAAATTCAGTTCTAATTTCCAGCACACGAATAATCGAACAATAATAACTAAGTGGGATCAAAAAAGTGAGTTATATCCAAACACACGTCCTATTCTTTTGCCCCATATAGTGATGCATACGTCTCCAAAACCCGACGGATGGACAAATCAAAACTTATTTTTATTAAAACAAATATAAATATGCTAATAAATAATACTGCTAATAATGATAACATTATAATAAAAATGAAAATTGTCATGAATAAACTGAAATAAGCCCCCCGACATGAAGGCATGTTTTTTTAATAAATAAAAATACATGTTTTTTTATTAAATAATAATTTTGTAACATTTTAATCCTTTATTTTTTTATGTGTACATATATTTGTGCATTGCTGTGCATTCTGTGTATATTAAGCGCTTGAACCTGCATAGGCGTATAACTAACGTGCTCTACGCTGGACTTTAGACCTGCTTTTACTTGGTCAACGGCGCAGTTTATTTCAGTTTCTTAGAATAGCAACGTGAAAACAATAAGCCTTAACACACTTCCTTTAAAGACCGACACACAACGTAGCGCAAACGTAAAACAACGTGGCGCAAAACATCAAAATTAGGGTTGTGCTGGTCTGAAAATAGCAACAAACCATGCAAAACCCGTCTTGTACCTTATTGCGCCAGGTGTATGATAGAGCCCTGGAATCATAAATGACATGATTTTTTTATAGGCTGTTGTCATTTTCCTCTGTTGTCTCCTGGCATTACTATTTATCTTCAGCTCTAGGGTCACCTAGCAGGACCAACTGGAGAGGTGGGGATGAAGATAGTAAACGCCCCATCTGATTGGTCAGATTTTGATAAATAACCTATGCATGTGGCACATATAAAACTAATTTTATTTATTGCACTTCCCTACAATATGGATCTTGCTTGTTCTATTATCGCAATAACAATATTTTTTTCATTAATTGTGCAACCCAAAATACAATGCACAAAATCAATTTTCAAAACACTCTGATGATCTCTGGTAGAATGAGCTTGATCATATCTTTAGAAAAGGAGCTTTTGTGCAAGTGGTTATTCACCCCATACACCCTAAAACCAATAAACGTACAGGCACAAAAGCTAAAAATAACCATTTACTCACAATCTATTCACCTGCATTTCTAGGTGGTTTCATAATCAAGTGATCTCTTAAAGTGATAGCTCAACAAGAATATGTAAATATGTTGTTCATTTCATCATGCTCAGGCCATGCAATATGCTTTTTTCTGAGGTAGAACAGAGTATTAACTAAATCTGTGGTTCTTGGTGATTCATAAAATGCAAGTTGATTGCCAGCAGAATTTTGAGAGTCAATATATAGTAACAGGCAACACAAAATGAATACCTTTGTCTCCTAAAACATATTGAGATCTTATGAAGCAAAACTATTGTTTCTACTGTACATTTCAGCAATTAATCCAAGTACATGTGGTATGCTCATAATTTTCTGAACTGTTTCTTCAACGTTAAAATGAATGAGGCTCTAGCTGGTGTAACAGGGTATGTTGTTACACCAGATTATAAATCATTATTTCTTTATATTATGTTATATTTAAATGATTATTTGTCTGGGTCTTTTATTTTGAAAGATTTTCATGCGCTTTCACGAGGTTAAGAGTCACAGTGTGCACGTCGGCTGACGTAGCAAGAGGGATATAAGTATTGGCGCGCTCAGAGCTCGTTCTCTTTCCCGATGTCTGTTGAGAGGAGAGGTACAGTTTCTACGAGCTCTGCTCATTTGACTTCAAAATGCTGTTTAGCTGTATATATTATGTTTAGATGACCTGCTTTTTAGAAAACAGGCCATGTAATGTTATATTTGACCACTTGTTCAAGTTGTTAATAAGTTAGGTTTATTTCAGTGCTGTTAATGGGTGAAAGTTAGAAAGTGTGAAATGGCGGCTCGCGCACGTGCGTCGCGAGTGAGAGATGTATTAGCGCCGTCGCGGCTAAAGTTATGATTAAATATCTTATAATTACATAGATCTACTTTGATAAATAGATAGATATGCAGTAATAAATAATATATAGATGTGTATATAAAAGGGTTGAATATGTATAAGTATGTATATAAGTTTGAATATATATATTTTGTAAGCACATTAAAGATGTATTGAGCCTTATTAATAGAATAGACATTACAGCAGTGTGTTTAGTAGTTGAATATCTGTATTTCAAAGATACCTTGTGGTTAACAGGCAAAAGAGCGACTCAACTGATATTGAGAGAGTGACTGCCTGGTTGTGTGTGTTGTACAGGTATGTAAATTGATATTTAGGTAACACTATTGCTGTAATTGTGAATATTAATATATTTGTATATAAGAATTATTATATATATTCATATTATTATTATTACTATTCTTTTATATTAGTATGTAATATTATACATCTTGTGTATGTATATGTAAATGTGTGTATATGGAGAGCTTGTCGTTCTCTTTCCCGATGTCTGTTGAGAGGAGAGGCAAAAGAGCGACTCAACTGATATTGAGAGAGTGACTGCCTGGTTGTGTGTGTTGTACAGGCAAAAATAAATCACCTCAGCACGACCAGATTTGTGTGGAGATTTCTTTCATTAAAAAAAAATAACACAACGCAGAGAAACGACCGCTACAAAACTGGTGCCGTGACCCATCGAATGGTTGATTGCTGTTGACCACCGGGATTGCTGAACTGGAGTTTGCTGGTGCTGTGGTGTACTGGAGGCGAGAGGGGTCTTCTGTCTTCTGGTGCTAGCTCTGCAGTGGTGTGTGGACGTCCAGCAGGTCAAGTCCTGTGCAGGAAGAGGTGCTACGGGATAGTATATCCTTTATTGAAGGTGCAGTGTGTGGTACTGGTGAGTTCTGGTTAGCTGGATCACACAAGCTGGATCGTCGAGGAGTATCATCAATAAAGTTTATTGACTGTATTTTTCATCATCAGCTGATTTCTTGACTTAAGAACTGAGATACAACCGTGAATTACATTTTTTTTCAAGGACATTTAAAAGTTTTTGAAGTATTTTTCTCAGATATATATTTTTGTTTAATTTTCATTTGTGTGTGTACATTTTTGTTTTTGACATTGTAGTCATCTGAGAGAAATGGCTACTAGACAAAGTGGT
Organism: Danio aesculapii; assembly: GCF_903798145.1. Taxonomy (NCBI): domain Eukaryota; kingdom Metazoa; phylum Chordata; class Actinopteri; order Cypriniformes; family Danionidae; genus Danio; species Danio aesculapii. The sequence goes on along the minus strand of NC_079453.1, from coordinate 34,306,313 downwards.
TTGGGGTGGGACAACACATTTACAGTAGGTAGAGGGCGGGGCAGTTTGGTAAATACGCCAAGTAGGACAGAGCTGTTTGGGGACCCTCAGTACTGTAGTACTGGACGGGGCAGAGCAGTTGGCAATTCTGCCTATGAGTACAGTGAAATGTGTGGAAGTCCATCACCAAGACCCGGTAATCTTGAGCATAATTCTCAGGACACTGAAATGTCCGGTCAAATGAGTAAACTCATAAAGCAAATTGGTAGTGAGATTGGGCAGTCTATCAGAGACAGTATAATGAGTAGTGAGTTTCCAAATTCTTCTACTAAAAAGTCCCAAGAGAAATGCAGTGGCCATGTGTCATATGATAAAACAAATACCACCGTCCTTGACGCGTCGAAAATGAATTTGATCCTGAAAGCTGAGGTGACAGCACCTCCACACTTTAGGGGAGACGGTTCGGATAAATTTTCGATTGTGGAATGGGAAGACATGATGAGAGTGTATTTGAGCAAACTGGATGTGACTGATTCTGAAAAGATTGATGAGATAATTAACAGAGTAATGGGGCGGGCCAAAGATGTGATGAAAGTATGGCTGCGCAATGGTACAACATCCCCTTCTGTTGACTCTGTCTTTTCTGTTTTGAAGCAGCATTTTGGGGACCAGTACAGTTCAGGTATTCCTTTGGCTGACTTCTACTCTGTGAAACCGAATCCTAGAGAGGGTGCGTGGGACTACTGGATAAGGCTGAATAAGGCAGCAGATGTAGCTGAGCAAAGTTTAAGGTGGGAAGGCAGAACTCTGGACAACAGAAGCAAAGAGTTAGCAGTTATGTTTATTCGCAACTGTCCTGACAGAGAATTAGCTTTTGTTTTCAAGAGTAAACCTGTACAGTCATGGACTGCATCAGAGGTGCAAGAACAGCTTGATGAGTTGTTGAGAGAGCGGAAATCAACTAATCAGGCTGTCAAACAGTTTGCCACAATTGTCTCTGAGCAGGAAGTCGATGTGACTGCCTTACATTCCAAGTCTGAGCAGGGTGCTGGAGTTAGTGATGAAAATGCACTAGACAAAGTATTAACTTTGTTAGAAAAAGCGTTTGTGTGCAACAATCAGTCTATGCGGGGCCCCTGGCCTAAACAAACAGGACATAAGATTCGGGAATGCAAAGTGTGTCAAAGCAGTGAACACAGCACGACTGCTCATTGTCGGATGTATAACTTGTGTTTCAAGTGTTTTGCAGAGGGACACGTAAGTTACAATTGCAGCAGCGCACCACCAAGAGTGGGCTCCGGTCGACGTGATAATGTCTTGCAGCAGGGAAACTAGACAGCTCCCTTCGGGCAGAGGACGAAGTGGGGCTGTGTAGTAACTCCTCTGGTGAGATAAATATTGAATCTGTTTATTACTCCGTCTGTGACAGCGTTGAAAATACCAAACTGTCATTTTCCAAAACAGTATGCAAGTTGAACCAAGTAGTAGTTTGTTCTATGCAAGCGTGCTTTTGCAGGACAAAGTTGAGGTCCAGGGTATGTTGGACAGTGGCTCGATGGCGACTACATTGAGTGCGGATGTGGTTCCTCAACTCAGAGATGCCGGGGTGCTGAACCAAGACATCCGCAGTTCCTCAGATATTGTTTTGGTAGGTTGCGGTGGGAAACGAACTAGTCCTGATGGTGTAATTAACTTGAAGCTACAAGTCTATGGTGTTAGTTTCTGTGTTCCTGTCTTGATTGTGAGTGGCCAGAAGGACCCGATTATACTTGGAACTAATGTCTTGAAACCTCTTATAAGCCAGATGAAGCAGACAGATCAGTTTTGGAAGGTGGTAAAGAGACCTGATTCAGTTATGCAGAATGATGACAACCAATTTTTGTGCATGCTGTCCTGTATAGAGAGATGGAGGGGTGATTCAATTCCTGACAAGGTGGGTACGTTGAAATTGAGGTCATGTGTGACGTTGAAGCCGATGAGTGAACACCTTGTTTGGGGTCGATTGCCTCCAGGGTCTGTACAGTCCGTAGGGAGCACAGTGGTCATTGAACCAAGCACTTCTCGCTGTGTGCATCGAAATATCTTAGTTGGGAGGGTTGTATCACCTTTGTGGGGTGATGGCTGGCTTCCAGTAAAGATGATCAATCCAACCAATTCTGAGATTGTGCTGAGGAAGAATGCTAAGGTGGCAGATGTGTTTCCTTGCATTGCTTTGGAGGACCTTGTGCAAAACACGGATCTGATTAAGCAAAATGCTTGTACAGTATGTTCTGACAGGTCGAGGGACAGTTTAACGACTAGAGAGTCCACTTCCACAGCAAGTTTGGTAAGTGACAGCAGATTAAATGACTTGGGGCTAAACGATCTGGGTATCAAGGATTGTGAAGTGTCTCCTTTTTGGAAGAACAAGCTTGTTGATCTAGTTGAAAAATATGAGTGTGTGTTTTCTAGACACAGTTTGGATTGTGGTGAAGCAAAGGACTTTTGTCATCGTATCAGAATTACAGATGACAGGCCTTTTCGTCTTCCGTATCGTCGACTATCTCCTGCTCATTATTTAAAGTTGAAAGAGACTCTAGATGATATGGAGGAGAAGGAAATTATTAGAAAGTCGAACAGTGAGTTTGCATCACCGTTGGTCTTAGTGTGGAAGAAAAACGGAGATTTAAGGATTTGCACTGATTTTAGATGGCTGAATGCACGCACAGTAAAAGATGCTCATCCCCTTCCTCACCAAGCTGATGTGTTGGCTGCTTTGGGGGGGAATGCGTACTTTAGCACGATGGATCTGACTTCTGGTTACTACAACATCCCATTACATGAAGATGATAAGAAATTCACAGCGTTCTGTTCACCCTTGGGTCTTCATGAATATAATCGGTTGCCTCAAGGATTGTGCAACAGTCCAGCGACATTCATGAGAATGATGTTGACGGTGTTTGGTGACCAGAATTTCTTGAGTCTTTTGTGCTATTTGGATGATTTGTTAGTTTTTGGTAAGTCAGAAGAAGAGAGTTTGGAGAGGCTTGAAATGGTGTTTCGACGTCTAAAAGACCACAATTTGAAACTGTCTCCGTCAAAATGTAGATTTTTGAGGAAGTCTGTAAAATTTTTGGGTCATATCGTTTCTGAAGAGGGGGTCGCCAGTGATCCAGCAAAAATTGAAGCGATCTTAAGTGTCTCTGAGAAAGATTTGATGGAAGATGATGGTGTTACACCATCAGCTCGTAAAATCAGGTCCTTTTTGGGAATGGTGGTGTACTACCAACATTTTATAGAGAATTGCTCTACAATGGCTAGACCCTTATTTCAGCTTTTGACGGGTAAGAAGAGACCTAGGGTGGGAAGAGGGATGAAGCGGTTGAAGGGAAGTCGAAAGCTTTCTCAGTCAGATTGGACTGATGACTGTCGTACAGCCCTGAAAAATTTGAAGGCTGCCTTGGTCAGTCAGGTCTTGCTCGCTCACCCAGATTTTTCAAAACCGTTTCTGTTGTCTGTAGATGCCTCTACCAGTGGGCTCGGGGCAGTTTTGTCTCAGGTTCAGGAGGGGAGTACGGTGGCAAGGCCCATTGCGTTTGCATCGAAATCTTTGAATCATGCACAGTCAAAGTATCCAGCACACAGACTTGAGTTTTTAGCGATGAAATGGGCAATTTGTGACAAGTTTGCTCATTGGCTCCGTGGACACAGGTTTACTGTATGGACTGATAATAACCCGCTCAAGTACATTCTCACAAAACCCAAGCTGGATGCATGTGAACAACGGTGGGTAGCGAAGCTGTCGCCATATGATTTTGACATCCAGTATATTCCTGGACCGAAAAATATAGTGGCAGACGCATTAAGCAGACAGCCGTTTGTGACTTCAGGAATTCTTCATCGATTGACTAGAACTCCTTATGATGTCTTGTTGCATGAGGCCAAATCTGTTGCTGTTGAGCGAGTGCGAGATACATTTCATCTTTCGTGTGAACGTCCAGATGCAGATGTAGATGATGGTTCCTCAGAGCATGCAGAGGGCGAGTGTGAGAATGTGTTTGTTGGGTCCACTTACTGTTCCGGGGCAGTCTCGAGATCAGAATTGTCAGCTGTTCTTAAATCTCACCAGGACTGGGAGAATGGTGCAGCCATTAGGAGTGTGGCTTATGTGCAGCATTTAGAGAGTTTGTCGGACGTAGAGCAGAGTCGACTTGGTAGTATCAACCATGATGAATTGTTGGAGAAACAGAACCAGGATCCTGTGATTGACAGAGTGAAGTTCTTTGTTGAGAGAGGTAGACGGCCCTCTCGCAGAGAAAAAGTGTACGAGTCCAAAAGAACGTTGAAAATTTTGAGACAGTGGGATAAGCTTGTGTTAAGGTTGGGTGTTCTTTATAGAATCTCGAAGAATCCGGTGTCTAAGAAAAATACTTACCAGTTTGTTGTGCCAACAGCTCTTCGAAGTACTGTTCTGAAGGGTGTGCATGATAGCGCTGGTCATCAGGGTCAGCATCGCACCCTTTGGTTGGCCAGACAACGGTTCTTCTGGGAGTCTATGGAGGGAGACATAAAGAAGTATGTCAGTGAGTGTGAGAGGTGCATTTTGAGTAAACGGCCTGAACCTGAGGCAAGAGCTCCACTTGTGTCAATCCAGACGACTGCGCCGTTAGAATTGGTGTGCCTTGACTTTTGGTCTGCGGAGGATTCCAACAACAGGTCGGTCGATGTATTAGTGATCACTGATCATTTTACCAAACTTGCCTGTGCCTATGTGTGTCCAAATCAAACTGCCGAAGCGGTTGCACGTGTTTTGTGGAACAAGTTTTTCAGTATTTACGGGTTTCCGAGGCGTGTACATTCTGACAGAGGAGCTAACTTTGAGAGCGCGTTGATGGTTGAGCTACTGCGGTTGTCGGGTGTGAGAAAATCGCACACCACTCCATATCATCCCATGGGGAATGGACAGACAGAAAGATTTAACCGTACCCTGGGTGATATGATCCGTTCGCTCCCTCCGAGGTCCAAAGTTAAGTGGCCACAAATGTTGAATACACTTACCTTTGCGTACAATTGTACGAGACACGAGACCACTGGGTATCCACCGTTCTTCTTGATGTTTGGACGAACACCAAGATTACCGGTAGATGTCTTGTTTGAAAGCGTCATCTCGAGCAACGAGTCAGTTGATGTTCACAAGTATGTTCAGTCGCTTAAGAAAGACTTGAAAGAAGCAATGTCAGTTGCTCAAGAACATTCTAAACGCCAACAGACTAAACAAGCTGAGTATTATGACCGAAAGGAGAAGGGGCACTCTCTCGAGTTGGGTGACAGAGTTCTTCTTGCCAATAAGGGGGAGCGTGGAAAAAGGAAGTTAGCGGACCGATGGGAGAGGGTGGTTTATGTTGTTGTGGGCAAAAGTGAAGCCTTAAACACGTACAAAATAAGAAACCCTGGGACAAACCAAATCAAGACGGTACATCGTAATCTGCTAATGCCTGTGAACTTTCTGCCAGTACCCGCTTGGAATGAGGGCAGTCACATCGATGACAGTGTTGAAATTTCTTCTGTCTGTACTTCCTGTGATAGAGATACTCAAACTGAGAGTGAAGATCGAACTTCTCGTTGGGTGGCTGATCTTAATGCTGTCACAGATATCCAGAGAGATGAGTCTGTTGTCCAGAGTGATGCACGGGGTGATACTGTTGTGGAGTGTGATACTGACATAGGGGGAACACAAATTCATGAGGTCAGCTCTGAAAATTTACCCAGTCCAGTTCTGTCGATATGCTCAAATGTGTCTGACCATTCCACTGTTTTAGTTTTAAGTGATGAGGTTACTTCAAATGGTGATGAGCAAAATCAGTACGTTATAGGAGAATCAAACGCTGAAGATGGATTCAGGTCAAGATTTGGGAGACTCATTAAGCCAGTTAACAGGTTTATTCAGTCAATGTCTACACATACAGTACACGCAATTCATGAAATTTAGGTCAATGAATAGAATTTGAAGTAGCTGGTTTTGAATTTTTTTTTTAGAACACATCTTTTGGAGTATGTACATTTAAGGGTACAGTTGTCAATGTCATGTATGGAACTATGTATAGGGCATGGTTTTCTATGGGTAATTTGGGGATTAGCTACCCCTGGGTAACCTTAATCTCGAAAGAGATAGTTGTGAACTGAACAGATCCGATGCGATCACAGAATAATTGACATTGTTGAGATTCTTTGGTTTTGATTGATAATCTGGCGTAAAACAGTGGGGGTGGATGTAACAGGGTATGTTGTTACACCAGATTATAAATCATTATTTCTTTATATTATGTTATATTTAAATGATTATTTGTCTGGGTCTTTTATTTTGAAAGATTTTCATGCGCTTTCACGAGGTTAAGAGTCACAGTGTGCACGTCGGCTGACGTAGCAAGAGGGATATAAGTATTGGCGCGCTCAGAGCTCGTTCTCTTTCCCGATGTCTGTTGAGAGGAGAGGTACAGTTTCTACGAGCTCTGCTCATTTGACTTCAAAATGCTGTTTAGCTGTATATATTATGTTTAGATGACCTGCTTTTTAGAAAACAGGCCATGTAATGTTATATTTGACCACTTGTTCAAGTTGTTAATAAGTTAGGTTTATTTCAGTGCTGTTAATGGGTGAAAGTTAGAAAGTGTGAAATGGCGGCTCGCGCACGTGCGTCGCGAGTGAGAGATGTATTAGCGCCGTCGCGGCTAAAGTTATGATTAAATATCTTATAATTACATAGATCTACTTTGATAAATAGATAGATATGCAGTAATAAATAATATATAGATGTGTATATAAAAGGGTTGAATATGTATAAGTATGTATATAAGTTTGAATATATATATTTTGTAAGCACATTAAAGATGTATTGAGCCTTATTAATAGAATAGACATTACAGCAGTGTGTTTAGTAGTTGAATATCTGTATTTCAAAGATACCTTGTGGTTAACAGGCAAAAGAGCGACTCAACTGATATTGAGAGAGTGACTGCCTGGTTGTGTGTGTTGTACAGGTATGTAAATTGATATTTAGGTAACACTATTGCTGTAATTGTGAATATTAATATATTTGTATATAAGAATTATTATATATATTCATATTATTATTATTACTATTCTTTTATATTAGTATGTAATATTATACATCTTGTGTATGTATATGTAAATGTGTGTATATGGAGAGCTTGTCGTTCTCTTTCCCGATGTCTGTTGAGAGGAGAGGCAAAAGAGCGACTCAACTGATATTGAGAGAGTGACTGCCTGGTTGTGTGTGTTGTACAGGCAAAAATAAATCACCTCAGCACGACCAGATTTGTGTGGAGATTTCTTTCATTAAAAAAAAATAACACAACGCAGAGAAACGACCGCTACACTGGCATCACGGGATCTCTGGTCAGAGTGACTGTCAGGTGAATCTAAAAGTGAGTTCTGACTTGTAGATGTGGGTTGACTCAGGCTGCAAATCGTTTCAGATTATTCAGTGAATTCGGATTAATTAGATCATCCAGTCCACTAAAAGCAGCAGTTCAAAAGAGTCATTCATTGGAAACCAGATATGACTTTATACCATTTGAATGAGGTTGAGGATTAAAAGTAATACTGCTGTAAATTATGCTCAGTTTCTTGCACAGACCTCAAAGTATCATTTGGAGCCACACGTGTTAATTATATTTTGCCTGAAAATTTTGACCACAGTTTAAGCAAAAAAATCATCACGGATGTTCTGAGAGCGAGTGAATTAATAGCAAATGTTCATTTTTGACTGAAACCAACATGACATATTACAAATACTGTTGGCTCTTTGATTGATAATTCAGAAGAGCTTTTAATTCTGACTTCAACTGTATGTCTTTACGCATCTTACGTTTTTTGCCCATGACAGACTCTGGAGACGTGTCCTCAACCAGTGAGGTGGATATGCTGGAGCTGCTGTCAGATTTCCGGGTGCTTTGCTCCTCCTGGATGAAGAAAGCGAGGCAGGCCATTTGCATATATTCGTCGTATTAAGCAGGATTCTTAAGAAAATTTCAAGCACACTCACCTCAGAGTCGGAGCTGTCCAGTTCGGCCAGTGTAGGTGCTTTGAGTAACCTTTTTCTCTGGGACAGCGAATGCCCTCCGGCTACACCATTCACAGGACTCCGAGCCGGTGACGTGCCGTTAGCCAGAGATAGTGTGCTGATGGCCAACTTGCGGGGTCCATCTGGGATATCTGTGTGTTGAGATAATCAGACAGCAATAAGAAGAATAACAAGGCTTTGTTTACACAGCACACAACTACTAATTATTTTTCAAATCTGATCTTGAGAACTGAATGTTTGCATTGTCTGTTTGGAAATAATGAAATCAGATTTGGCTGGATGTGTTGTACGTTAACCTGAAGTTTAAAAGCATTCTTCTTAAACCGCTATACGGGAAAACAGAAAATAGTTTAGCGAATTATGGCATCTTACCATGTAAGCATTACTGCATTTACACATTCATGGATATACTAGGAAGGAAACTCTTTACTTATTGACAACATAGCGAACTATAGAATTATAAAAGGAAATCTGAATGCAGATATAGCTTATAGTTATCTCTCAAACAACCTTCAATTAGACCATTTAGAAAAAAATACAGCAATGAGTATTGAACACATCACCATTTTTTCTCAGAAAACATATTTCCAAAGGTGCTGTTGACTTGAAATTTTCCCCAGATGTTGGTAACAACCAAAGAAATCCATATTTGCAAAGAAAGCAGAACTAATTTGTTTGCAAATTAAGTTATGCATACTATAATTACGCAAGGAAAAAGTATTGAACACATGAAAAAAGGAAGGTGTAGAAAGGCAATGAAAGCCCAGACAGCAGCTGAAATCTCTCAGTAGTTCTTCAGCAACCCTCTGTGGTTCGTCATTGTCAGGGCTTAATTTGTGCCGAAACACAATCCTTTGAATTCTGATCTGGCACCTCATTTTAACTACCCCCCCCCCCCCACACACCCTCTCAATAGCCCTCCTTACCCCTGCGCTGTTCACTTTTACTTTCTTCAGCGACTCCCCAACCCTCTTCACTTTCGTCTGTGACCGACACCCATCCCCCGGCTCTTCACTTTCTTCCGCACCATCCAACATCAAGATTTTTACCATGTTTCTGTGAAAAACTCCCACCTGAGCAGTTCATGTGCCTTCATTCTCCATATGAGAGGTGTCTTTAAGCAGCCATCACCAAAAAAGCCTTTTATGACTTTATAAATTCTTAAATACATTTCAACAATTCAGTACCTTCTCATTTTGTCATTTCATTGTTATTACACATAAGATTTTTTTGCTCTGTTAAATTTTTATGTTTGTATTGTTTGTGTTTTTACCAAAATCTGGTTCAATTCCATGGCAACCGCTCCTTTAGAAACATTATTCCCAACAAAAAAAATGACGTGTCCAATATTCATTTTCCCCACTGTATTTATGTTTCTGTAAACAACTAAACAGATTTGAGTTGTGTATGCCAAAATATTACTATTGTTTTTTTAAGGAACAAAACCATATGTTGTAGGTTACTACACTCAGAAACAGATGGCCAAAGTGGATCAGGGTAAAAGATTACGCAGGATAGAATATAGCCATGAAATTACATAATGCTGTCCACAGCAATGAAAATACACATTCAAAAGCCTGGGATTGGTGGGGGTTTTTTTCATAGAGGACATCTTTGAAAGAATTCTCATATGCTAACCAATGCTGCATTTATTTGATGATTTGATGAAAATGAAGCAAACTAGTAATGTTGTGAAATATTAATCTATTTTATTTTAAATAAAATAACATTAAAATAGAAATAATAATAAAATAAAGTAAAATATGTATGCAAATATGTAAACTATGAATTGCTGGATGTATTAAGTTTGGGTTTGAGTATAACGTTAATATAAAACATCTTTAATACAATTCTGTTTACATAATATAAAGAAATTCATAAGTAGTTCACAGAATAAAACAAAAATTACATTGTACTCAATCTTTTACTCAATCACTTAACTATAAATACCCAAATCTAGAGTAACTGAGCCTTTTTAAGTGGTCTCTTAATGTTATTCCACAGTTGTTCTGTGTATATATAGCTAGATTGGCATATATTATTTGTTAACAAAAATATACAATGAAAAAAATATCCACATGGTTAATAGTCCTCATAATCTGAGGCTAAAATGCGATATTTATAGAACAAAGATGGAAACGGTATAAAAATAAACATTGCAGCATATTAAATATTGATGCCTGCAGACCCAGAGTTACGTAACGCCTCTTAAACTAGACTAATCCTCATTGAGAAATAAATTTGGTGAGCTCTGCTGTTCAACCACATGGTCTGTGTTTGATTTCAGAACCTGTCAGTGAGTGTGAGATTCATGCTTGCGTCAGGAATACTTTACCTGAGCTTCTGAACAAGTCCTGTGGGGTGCTTATACTTTTGCCTGCGCCTAGAAAGGAACATATCCTTCAATATGATCCCAACAGTACAAAACAGAACTTCATATGGCAAGTCATTTTTACATTTAATCTATAAAGCATACTAGTATCTATTTTCATGCTATCAGTACTGTAAGGGTTTTTAGATGGCAGATATTATTTTCCATTATGTACTAGTAGCTAATTATTACTTGCTAGTGTGTAAACATTTTATTAAGTGAACAGAACAGAAATGCTTGATATGACAGATATAGTGAAAGACTTTCCACTTTTTCCTTTTAAACTTTTATAACAAGACAAAATTAAATAATAATAAAAATATAATGCATAAACTGTAAAACCCAACAGTCAACTTTATCAAATGAAATGAGTGTAGTTAACTCAAAATTTACTGAAAGTCAATTCTACTGATTTGAAAAGAGTTTGAACTCATTAAATACCTCATTACTTCAACTTAAATGGAGTAAGTTGACAGTACTCATATAGATTAGTTTAACTCAAATGGTTTGAAGCAATAGGTTTCCTCAAACGGTATGAGTTGCCTTAACTCATTGGGTTTTACAGTACTCAGTTGGTTTGAGTTCTTTTGATTTATTGGGTTTTAATGTGCTCAAATTGCTTCATTTACTCAAATGGATTAAGTTCACAGTACTCATTAGGATTAGTTTTTGAACTTAAATGGTTTGTTGCGATCGGTTTCCTCAAATGATTCGAGTTACCTTACATTTTTGGGTTTTACAGTGTAATAAAATAACTATATATACATAACTTAATAATAATACTAATAAAAATACTTACCTTACAAGTCAAAACTGCCTTTGACATGTCTTATGTTGTCATGATTATGATTAGTCAGAATGGCCACACAGTTACAGTATAAATCCAAATAATGAAATGATCTACTAATAACATTTTAAATAAGTACCTAATAAGTATCTAATAAATGTGTACTACTGTTATCGGCAGAATAGATACTATTAGCTAATCATTAAGTACAAGTACATAATAAATAAATACTAGTATGTAATAAGAGCTAATATATTATATTTAATATGTTACTCTGGTATGAGGATCTAATAAATTAGTTTAATTAGTTTAGTTTAATTAAAGTTGAATTATATTAGTAACTGATGATTAAGTACACTGAAAAAATTATTCAAAGATGATTCCTTGGATTTACTCAATTTTTTTTACGTTAAGTGGTTGTAAACAATTTATTTGGGCTGAATTTAAACAAACAAATTAAGTTGAACATTACTCAATTTAATTTGTTTGTTTAAACTCAACACAAATAAATAGTTTGCAACAGTTTTGCATGCAACACTTTTTTCAGTGTACTAGTACATAGTGAAAATAAATAACAGTACATAAAATGAGATACTAGTCACAATTGGAATATATAACTAAAATAATATTAATGTCAGAATAAGTCATATTATCTAATAATCAGTAACAGTGACTAATGGTTAAAATACTATAAGATCTAGTATCTTATAAGTACTAATATTCAATGAATAAGTACTAACTTCTTTTTTAAGTACTAGTATCTAAAGTAGAGATGTCCAAACTAGGGCCCGTGAGCCAAAGTTGGCCCATGGCAACCTTTATTTGGCCCACCGTCTGATCAAGAGAGGAAGAATGACAGGTATTTATTTATATAGATTAACCAGATATTGTCATTTTGGATTTAACTTATTATTGTGTTTGTTGTATTTGTCGTTTGTTGTGAAGCTACAAAAAGCTAACTGAAATTAAATGTTCCAATTAAATGATGTTGAATGAGATGTTGAATGAGATGTTTTGTTTTTTTAATGTAAATACAGTCGCTTGGCAGATAGAGGACAATGTACAAGACCTCAGCAACTATACTATACTATACAGCATTTAGAAATTTTTTGTTTTTTTAATGTAATAAAATCATTATAAGATCCACATATATAAGATAATAATTATATAAGATGTTATTTTTGCTATTTATTTTTAAATATTATGAAATAAATTAGGATATTTCCCATGGCAACTTTAATCAAATACAGTTAGCTCTATATAACTTTGGCCCACAACTCTCAATCAAGTTTGGTCATTGGCGCTTCATAAGAAAATGTTTGGGCACCTATGAAAAGAAATAGTTACTAGTAGCATGAAAATGAATACTGTGTTTTATAGATTAATTGGTAAAATGTCTTGCCATATTTTTCTGATCCTGACATTCATACAGTAAACCAATAGAAGAGTGTAAGCCACACTTATAAGTGAACCAATCAGCAGCTCTGTGACATCAGCACACAGAAGCACAAACACAGCGCAGCCACACAGAAGCAGCAGCCATACTGCACAGAGGATCAGTGGGAGGTGAAAGTGGGGGGGGAAAAAAACACGCAGCAGGAGGAATTACAGAAGAAAGTCCAGTGCAAGCAGCCATACTGCTGTGCAATATCAACTCAACTCTAAGCTAGAACCTTATAAATCATTTATGCCATCTATTTTTCTTCTTCTTTTTTTTTAAAAGTCTTTGCCTATCATACGTTACACAATTTTCTGTCAATTCCGACAGGCTAAAATCTGCAGACTGACACATCCGAACTCAAATCAGCTTCAAATCAGGTCAAAAAACACTGCGAAAGCCATTATATTTCTACCTTAAAGGTCATATTACATGCTTTGAAATTTGCCTTTTTTTCTGAAACATGAAAGCAGGACGGGACATAAAGTAGCTCCTCCTCTTTATAAAAAGCAGCCAATAGCGCTTCATTTTTTTATCACAGTAAGATTGAATAAGCTAAAGTGCATTAAAGTGAGAAACTGAAGTATGGATGTTTATAGCTTCTAGATGTGAATTTTGTCACCGTTTTGGAGTACACTAGATTAAAGATATCCTTAAAACTAGCATACTGGTTCTAACATCCAAAAAACTTTATTTCATGGGAACTTAAACCAAAAAGTCAAGACACTGCAGGTATACAGGATAAAAAATTATGATAAAGAAATGTCACCATACCACCCTCATTGATGGATTACATTAAAGGGTTAGTTCACACAAAAATTTAACTATGCTCATGATTTACTCACACTCAAGGCATCCTAGACTTTTTTCTTTTAATGAAATCCATAAAAACACTCTTAACTTTTTGAGCACAAAACCCCAGAGAGCAGTGCACGTCGGACAGTTTATCAAGGATGTACCGCTGGATTGCATCTCACTATAGTTGTTAAATGTGATATTTAATTCATTTTGCCTCTATCTAACGACTCTTCAGTCTTTTGAATCCATCAGGTAACGTGTCACAGCGTCAGTACACTGCTTCAATCTTTCTCTTTCACGCTTGTACTTAGTAATTTTAGAGAAAACCTCAGATACTGTCGGTTGGTTGCTGTTGGTTGTGCACCAACAAGTTTGTCGACGCCATTATAACAACACAGATCACTCTGCCTATACATGCTGGAGTCCAGCGGAAAAAGTGATTGACAGGTGGTAATTTGTGTGTATCTTTATTTATTTATGATTTGGTTATGGGTAAAACAAAGACCATGTGGGTCAGGTAGTTAAAACGGTAGGCTACAAATAATGAATTTGTTATGAAATAATTATTCATAAATAATTAATTCACCGCCAACTACGACGACTATGCCATCGTCCATCGCGATGTTTTACATTACACATCATACGATGCCAAATTGATCGCCCAACCCTATGCTACAGGAGATATTTAATCAATCCCTGGAGTTGTGTGAGGCACATGTTATTATGGATGGATGGATGGATGGATGGTTAGATGCACTTTGTTGGATGGTTGAAAAGAAACAGCCATCTGTTGCCATTTTAAAGCTTAAAAGATCATCTTAAAGTCATATACACTCCGAATGACCGACAGTGTTGAGTAAATTATGAGATAATTTTCATTTTTGGGTCAAATCTTTAAAAAACATTTTTTGCATTTTAAGTTTTCTAAAATGTTATGAAGATATGAAAATGGGGCTAAATTGAATACTTTAAGCAAAAACATTTTAACCTTGGACAAAGTCAGGTTCATGTCTTGTTGAAGTTTTCACTGGAAATGTTAGTGTAAAAGGTTTTACAGAGAGTATTGTGGGAATCTCTCTTTTTGTCACTCCATAATTCAGAAAATACTGTGGAAAGTCACAACAAATATTTCCATCATTTTGTTTAGTAGAATAAAATGTATAACATAATCAGGCAAAATAAGTGTGAACATAGTTCCTCAGTAAAAATCTCCAGAATACAAGTATAAATAAAACTGAAGTTTGGTGTATGGAAGTGCTGTTGAAGTGAAACTTTAGGAAAACAGTCTTTTAAAATATCCAATGTAATTGGATATTTTAACTGTTAATTATTGAGATTTTGTCTTTTCATAATGTGCTTTCTTAAAAATGTAATGTTTAATGCATTTATTTTGTTGGGTAACACTTTATTTTGATGGTCCATTTGAGCATTAGTAGACTGTCTGCTTAATATATGTTGACACTGCTCCTTCAACAGACATTTAACTGACTATAGGAAACTTTGCAAGTACATGTCAACTTACACTAACCCCAACCCTAACCTAACAGTCTACTTATAATCTAATGAGAATTAGTTGGCATGTAGATGCAATGAAGCTTGAATTCAACAAATGAACCATCAAAATAAAGTGTGACCTTCTGTCACACTTTATTAATTTGTTAACAAAGCTGATGACTGCCATAGTAGAAAAAAATATGGAATTCAATGGCAACCATCAACTTTGTGGTTACAAACATTCTTCAAAATATAATCTTTAGCATTGTTATCTTTAAACAGAAATTGATAAAGTGCGACAAAACAAATGGTTAAATGTGTATTTTGGATCTTAGCATTACATAAAAAAGCACACTATGAAAAAACTGAATCTCAATAAGTTTCAAACAGCATCTCACTCTATACTATATGTTCAAAGCTTGCAATCCTGAGCTAAGCAATCTCTACTTGATGACTGAAGGCACCGTCTTATCCTCTTCAGGGTTCAATGCTATAAACTTCAGCACCAGAAGAGGGTGACATGAAGGGTCTGGCACAAGCACACAAGCCAGCGGGGGTCTGTGAGTGAGCAGATACTGAGGTAAAGCCAAAGCCAAGTCTTTACCTGATGAGTCAAAACTGACAGACATGCTAAGAGGACGCATTACTGAGAGAGAGAGAGAACCAGAGGTCATGGGTGAAGAGAGGGAGGAGAAGACAAATAAAGCCATGGGTTAAAACAAGTTCAATGCATTCAATGTCAAATATAATGGATGCTCCAATTCTACAACTAAGCTTATTCTTTGAGAAACGAGAAAGAATAAGTGTCGTTTTAACTATTTCATTCCAGACCATTTTAGTATGCAGGTAAAATAGACAAAAGTACAACTCGCATAACATTACTGATGATTCATGAAGCTTTCTGACAACATATAATGTAAATGTACACATATTAAGAGTGTAATGATGCAAATATGTTGTATGTCTTTGTATCTATAACTGGATGCATGGAGGCTAATTTTAACTTCCATAATCGTAGATCTTCAATTTCACAGATCAGTATTGATCCCTGATCACAAGAAGCTTAAGGTGCGTCCCAAATCGCATACTTATGTACTATTCTATGCCATTTTGTAGTATAAGAATAAGTGCACTTTAAATACCCGGATGATGCACTTATTTAATGGTTAAAAAGAAGTGTGTAATGATGGTCACTTCACGCACTCAACAGCCACTGCTTTGCTGACGTAGCGGAAGAGGCGGAGCTTTCAGGCACTGATGTTGGATTACTTTTTTTTGGTATTGTGAAAGCAAAATTCTCCTACGATTGTGGTTATACAGCCTACCGATGGTGAATGCGGTTATATGTAGGCTGGTATTAATTTGTAGCTTGATCATTTAATTCACTAATTTGGCAACCGTCAAACGCCATCAGGGAAACGGCTTGAATTTCTACTTAGTAAAAAACTAGTGTTCCATTTGGGACAACACTACAAACATATATTATGCTGTTGAGTGTGTAAATGCATAAGTACATAGTGCATAAGTGTATAGTGTGGCATTTGGGCCGCAGCATTGGAGTTGTTAGGTCTCATGTGATCATTTAAAGGGGACCTATTATGCAAAAATCCTTTGTAGGGATTTAAACACAGTTGTGCGGCAAAAGTTTATGAATATAACCAACCTCTAATGGTAAAATTTTTTTAATTTTTCAATCACACTTCATAAAATCAGACTGCAGAAACACTTTGATTGACATTCTCCATTTGTTTGTGTAATTAGAAGTGGAAAGCCCCACCCATTAGTGACGATCTCTCCCTCATTATCATATGACGGTTTTGTCTTGTTTTTGAATCTGCCACAATGCTGAAACAGGCATTTGTAGCTTTGTCCTCTTCTGAAATAAGCACAATCTCATTTGACAGACCCCCTAGTTTTTCATGATTTTTTTTTTTTGAGATTTTTTTTGACAACTTTGCGATAAAAAAAATTATATATATATATATATATATATATATATATATATATATATATATATAGAGAGAGAGAGAGAGAGAGAGAGAGAGAGAGAGAGAGAGAGAGAGAGAGAGAGAGAGAGAGAGAGAGAGAGAGAGAGAGAGAGACAGAGAGAGAGAGAGAGAGAGAGAGAGAGAGATAGAGAGAGAGAGACAATGACACAAATCATAAAAATAAAGCTTCTTTATTTTAGTCTCTTGTCAAGACAAGATCGGTAGGGATTAATCCAAAGGAAGATTGTATAACTCTTATTTTTATCCACGATCTTACTTTCTCTCTGATTTCACTAGCCAGGGCATCTGACATCATGTCACACATAGGACATGCCTTCCTCTACCATAACACACCTAAAACATGGATTGCCGTTAAACTCTTCAATGGCAGGGAAGCGTTTTCTCTTGTTAAGTGCAGGGAAAGAGTTAAGCAAAGTCATTTATCGATTTAACGCTCATCATAATACCAGCCATACATGTAAAGCACAATGTGCTTCAATTCAGTCACGTCTAGCTGCCATCACCCCTTGAACCAATCTCATCTCCACCTGTCTATTCCATCGTTCTGTTTGCTCTAACTTTCTTTTGCAGTCTGAAACGCGTCAAAAACTCCCCCGCCCCCCATTCCATGTATTGTAATGATTGTGAGGGCGAAGGTGAGGTATCATTTTTCGAAAGACACTCAAATACAACACGTGCGCTGCGTAAGTCATACGCAGTCATAAGTCATGTAAAACAATTCATTGCAAACTGAAATAAATATAATTTGATTCTATGGTTTGGATGTTTTATGAGATTATTTACATTATCTTGTGATTATTTCGCGTTTACTAAGAATTTTGCAGGAACGCTAAATTTTGCGACTTTTTGTTGATTTTGCGTTAAATTCAGCGATCTTGGAATCGTGAAAAACTAGGGGGTCTGATTTTAATTTAAAGCGACAGCCACCCAAATGGCACAATTAGGATCAAAGCCTAAAAGGTGAAGTTTCAAAGAGTTATAAAACATTATTTGTGGGGTATTTTCAGTTGAAACGTCACATACATACTCTCGGGACATCAGAGACTTATTTTATATCTTGTAAAAAAGGGGCATAATAGGTCTCCTTTAATTAATGTTTCAACCACAGAAAGAAAACAATATGCCGTAGCATTGCATTTACTGGAACTTATGCATTTTAGATAAGATAATTACTAAATATTTGCACTGTATTAGCCTACACATTATATTTTACTTGACATGTTATTGATGTTTTAATTATTTTATGTTGTAAGTTTAAATAAACAATTAAAACAAGTCATGAAAGACATTTCCACAACCAATTAGAACATAGAAAGTAGACCATTTTAAGCTCTGTTAAGTGACTTCAATACTGAAGTACGTAGCAAAACATCATTTAAACTCATTGGAACTGTGAAATTTACTGGTTCTTTACAACATGTTTTCGGCATACAGTAGATATTTCTGATAATCTCCTTTAAGTTTTAAGGCTTTACAGACTGTAGACGGTGAACTTTGACTCTTTAGGCAGAAGAAGAAAACAACAGAGTCTTTTCACCAAACAAACTGCCAATACCGTATGTGTAAATCTAAAGTCTGCTGAAAATCTGGGATATTTATTCAATATGGATCAGTCCGATGCAACGAGTGCCAGATTTGTGCTTGTGTAACTGTACAATCATCCACGCAAGCAGCCTAGAGGGCTTTAGGTAAACTAAAATCCCTAAATTCTTAAACTGCTGAATCATACAGCAAAAATCCAGCATAAAACCAAAATCTCATCAAATACAATAATGGTCAAAAGTATTGGCACCGATTTGCAAATACGAGCAAGAGTGTTGTGAAAAAAAACTGCTTTGTTTATCCTTTTTTTACCTTTCATTAAAAAAAAACAACTTGGTTTTTATTGAAATTAAACAAATCATAGAATTTATTTCACTACGAAATAAATGCTTTTCTCCAATCAACAGAGGGAAAACATTGGGAAAACAAAGGGATTGTTTTATTTATTTATTGACCAAGATGATCCTCTCTATATCCATGTAAATATTAATTTAAGATACTGTACGGTACATAAATCTACTAACTTGAACAATGTGGATCAATACATTATTGAAAACATACGAAATCAGTCATAGGTGGGGAATATTTGACATTTGAGTATGTAAATAAAATGTACAGCGAATAATTAGAGACACAGGGCAGCAACAGAGACGCTGTTAGAGAACACAAATGACTGAGTGTTGCACAAGCAGCCATGCATGAGAATGACACACTGACATGAGCTCTACAGTCGCATACTCACCTCCTTCCACAACACCCATATACTTGACATTTAGGATTACTAACAATATTAAGCTGGGGTTTGAATCTTAAAAAATATTTGTGCACAGAACAAAAAATAATAATGTGTTTTAAATAATTCTACATTGTTTTATTAACTTTACTTGAATTTTTAAAGTAATTTAAAGTAAGTTTAGACTAAATAATATTGAAAAAAATACTACATCAAAACATTAGTTCTATAATTTTATTGTTTATAGTATTTTAAGCAGCAAAAACACTTAATTTGTTTTGTATATGTAGTTTAGCGCGTGTGTGTGTGTGTGTGTGCGTGTGTAGATAAATGCTGTGCACAAATTATGTGTGTAAATTGCTTATGCATCTGTGCTTTAATGACAGCAAGCTTGTGATAGTACTCATATACTTGATTTTTAGGTTAATCAACAAAATGTATATAGGTTGGACTCTAAATACAATGTTGTTTCTGTAAATACTGCATACAGAATATGGATAGAATGTTTATGGAAAAATATTTGTGCATATAATAAAAAAAAAATGTACAATACTTCTTTTTTTTTACATTGTTTCATTAAATTTGCTGTCATTTTTGTTTAAACTAAATAATATTATTGAAAATACTACCTGGAATAAAGAAAAGTTATTTGTATATATTTTTATTTAAAGTAGCAAAAATACTTACATAGTATATATATTTAGATATATATTTATTAATTAAAAATATATTAATATATATATTTTTTATTTGTAGATAAATGTTGTGCACAAATACTTAAGTGTCTGTTTTTATGACAGCAAGCTTAGGAAAACACACTCACCAAGTCGACTTCTGCGGATCATATCAGGAGACACTGGCCTGAGCTTTCTCTCCGATCGGATCTCTTCAAGGATACGCTCATGGAGACTCGGAGGCTGAGGAGGATGTGGCTTCAGTTTACGAGCAGAAACCTTAAAGCACACACACAAACACACACAATCAGTTGCAAGTTTGGGTATAATTTGTATTGCAGATTAATTTTAGCAGAATCTATCACCTTTGAGAGATTGTCAATATAAAAGTCAAAATGTATAACACAAAGATTTTCTGATTCTCAAAAGTCCAGTCTTACTTCCTGCAGGCATTTATTGATAAAATAAAATTAATATTATTGTTACTGTTCAAATCCCTGTGTTGTAAATTTCATTTAATTACATTTAGACATTTAGCAGACGCTTTTGTCCAAAGCGACTTACAATTGAGGAGGCATTCATCGATTCAACAGGAAAAGACAATAAACACAAGAAGTGCTAATTATACAAAGGAACTGTTAGAGCTCAGAGAATTAAGTGCTAGCATAATGAGGGGGTGTGGGGTTTATTTTATAAGAAAAAAAGAGAAAAGTGTTTCTATAGGTGGTCTGTCAAGCCCACTCACCTGTGTGAGGCATAATTCATAAATGCACCTATTTTGTGTGATTGAGTGATTTTAAGAGTGTCTGAAGTGTCAGCAAGACGAAAGAGTGTGGTTTGATGAAAAGGTGGTTTGTCAAGTCTACTCACCTGTGTGATGCACATTTAGAATTGCATAATGATATTGGATTTGATAGATGCATATGATAATGATATTATAATGATAAGAAAATTTGATGTTGGGTGTTAAGTGTTCGACACGGCATCGTAAGTAGTCAACCAATCACAAGAAAATGGGCAATATTCTGACCAATCAGAGCCGAGAGGGTTCTAGAAAAGGCGTGAAGGCGGGAAAGGAACTGCCTTCTTGAAATAACCATTACAGAAACAATATTTTTAAAAAAAGGCTGATGCTGTAATTATATTTTCACTGTATATAAAATACTAATAGTCGAAATACTGAATTAGAATTAGCATTTGTGTATATTCTGATGCTCACAGGATTTAATGGAGGTCTCGATCGAATGAACTCCAGAATGATCTCGTGAGCACTTTTCTTTAACCTTGGAGGAATGTCACCATTGACCTAGAGCAAAAACAAGACAGAGAAAAGGTTAAAGGTCAGGCAGGCTGTTAACAATGAGAAAACAACTCTGTCTGTGTCATTGAAAAGAATGCAAGCATGTGTCCTGTTTAAAGAATGCTTCATGTAATGAGCTGACTCTGACGTGGAAAATCTCTGAATGTTTTTAAACCTTATATGTCTATAACTAAATCATTTTTACATTTTACAGACCCTGCCTCATTTACTCAGCCTTTACATGTTCCAAACTTGTACTTCTTTCTTTAACACAAAAGTGTAAATGTTTTGAAGGTCATGAGTAACTAAACTGCTGTTGTTCCCCATTGACCTCCATTATATTTTTATTTTGCTATAGACGTCAATGGCAGCCATTAACTTTGTTGTTACAAACATTCTTCAAAATATAATCTATGCAAAATGAAACTAATAGTTTGGACCAACTTAAGAGTAAGTAAATGGTACACTTTCATTGTTGAGTGAACTATTCCTTTAAGTGTCATTCACACATTCAGTTCAACCCTATAAAAGAGCTTCAGTAAAATAGGCTGCTTGATTTCTGATAAGCAAAGCAAACATTGTTGTGGTTTATGATCTCTGTAACAAACTGCAATAAAAGTGAACTGAACTGTGCTGTTGGTCCAAAGGGAAATCATGACTCATGCTTGTTTGTTAAAAAGGAAAAATGTGAGAATTTGAGATCATGTGCTTTGAAATGTTGTCCCGGCGCGTCTAGTATTGATTAATGTATTTTTATGCTTACCATGACCTTGCGAAGTTTGTAGCGTTTGGATCGGATGTCATCCATGAGCATCTCATAAGGCGTGAGCTGGTACTCGATGGCTAGAGGATTATACTGACGCTCCTGCACCTTCTTCAGCTTCACGCCGTGCCTCAGGTCCCTCATTACCTGCACCCAAAACCGAGCCTGTGGAGAATATGCAAAAAATGTACTCAGTCTTGATCACACAGGATCTTAAGAGTGCACACACTGGGATTTGAATGAAATTGTGGGATTGCTCTAACCCAGTCAGCATTCTGCAGCTCATTCAGGTCTCTGACGGGCTCCTCTGTTTCTCCTTCCATCCTTCGCAAATTCTGAGAGAAAAAAAAATACAGAAAAAGAACTTAAATAAATAGGCCCAAAGCATCATGCAGATGCACAAAGATCATGCAGATCCTTAAACTCTTAAAAAATATAGTTCATTCCTACCAAACAAACCATGAAAAAAACAATAATAAAAAAATTAATATAGATCAGATATAAAGATTAATAATAATAATATTTTTGTGAACATTGTGTGTATTATTTCATTTCTTAAATATTCATACAAAACTCTTATATAATCTAAAAATAATTAGTTAAATTAAATACATTTCTTGAAATTTTTATCCAGTGTTAATTTTGTTGACGAAAAATTTGTGTCATAATTTTCGTGACAAACAAGTTTCTACTGACAAAAACTAGATGAAAACTAAATAAAAATGAAGTGATGATGACCACAACTGTAATTAAAATACACAGACATTTTCGTTAACTAATAAAAATGAGACGAGAATGTGATTCAGGGATGTATTTTGGTAGATATCCAATCAGAACCAATCTTGATGTGTGATGCATGACGCACACACACATTTGAAAAGTAACTGATTCACAGTAGACGCGGTATACGATTACATCATCATCCATAGGGGTGTCTGTCTGATTAAACCTTGTATAATGAGATGGCAACAGCTAAGAGAAAAAGAAGAGTCACGTTTGATGTCCAGACAATCAGACCATAAATAGTATGGGGAGGAAAAATCTGATAAAAACAACAAATCTAAAGTGACATCAGCATGCCAGGGAATCATCCCGAAATTCACGGTAAACTCAATCTTTTTTATTTACCCGAGTGTGTGCTTTTGCCTAACTGAAACGCTATAGCCTCTCGCTGACCTTTAGAGAATTGACTCTGTTAGATTATACATTTAAAAAATTTACATCGGTAACATGGCATTCATTAATTTAATGGCTTAAAACTGTTCAACAAATTGTTTAAAGAGACTAGTAGTTTACCATGTTAAAATAAAGGGTTTGCTAAATAATTGCACAATCCTGCATTTTCAGATGGCTATTTTTTCTCACATGTGGATTGATTGCCAACACATAAATTTACATATTACTTACAATATATATATAAACAATGCATATCTAATTTGTGGTCTTCAATGGAAAAGTTATATTCCATATTTTAATTAGACCGTTTTATTTAATTTTAAGTTAGACTATTGTGTATAAATAAATGTACACAATATTTTAATTAAATTACACTTAAATTAAACCAAATATCTTTAGTTAACTAAATCTAAAGTAGATTTAGTTGACTAAAACCTTATGAAATTTAGTCAACTAAAACTAAAATGATTCAGAAGACTAAAATATGACTAAAACTAAAATGGAATTTAAGTCAAAAGACTAAAACTAAATCAGAATTGGCTGTCAAAATTACAAGTGTTTATCTCATCAAAAACTAAGGAAATTAGAAAAACAAAGGAAATTATAATTCAAATCATGGATTTCCTAAATATACGATAATAAACTTTTTTTTTAAATCTTCTTTTTTGTAGGGACATAATTTTTTCACCAAAAAAATTTTGTATAAATAAAATACATTAAATTGTTGGTATAATACATGCATCGTGATACTACATTTTTAAAAAACATACACAAATGTCTACACACCATAAAGTGTTTTCAGCATTTCTTAGCGATTACAAATATACAGTATAATGCCCTAGCCTGTCCTCAGTCTGGGGTCAAATGAGGAACATTCAATGTCGCCATCATGGGTCTGATTTGTAAATCGATTCATTCTCATGTGACACCCATTACCAGTAAACCTGCCAATATTAAAGCACAATTGATACGCAGCTAATGCAGTCTTTAACTACTTTAACTAGTCTGCACTACAGCCACACCCACTAATCGACTGCCAAAAGGCCATTTCCAAACCGGGTGAAGCTGGGACAGCAGCAACAATGACAGACACTGTTTTTTAAAGTTAGTGGACAGCAACACTTACGCAACACACTCAGCCGAGAATATTCTCTCATCTTGTTGAGCTTTAGTGATTTTGAAATTCATGGCAAAATAAATGAGTTACTATCATCGGACAAATCAAAGTGTATATGTTTAAATTAGTAAAAAGAATTTTGGTTTGTTTGTTTAATTAGGATTTGTTTCGTTTTTTTGTTATAACTCTCAAATTATGTAAACCAGACTCTTGGTCAAAATGCGGAACAATAAACTATTAATAGCTATTGGTTAATAGATTGCTTGTTTAAAGAGCCCATATTATACATGAAATAGGGTCATATTTAGGTTGTAAGGGTCTCCAACAACAGTCTAATATGCATGCAAGGTCAAAAAACACTGTCATGGTCTTATAATCTGCATTTATTTTTACCTAATTATCCCACCGACTCCCATATGAATCGTTCAGCGATTCATTTGTTCCCAAACCCCTCCTCAGCGCGAAGCTAATCTGCGCTGATTGGACCGATGACAGCCTGCTGCGATTGGTCGACAGTGACAGGCTTCAGAGCGAGACAGAGTGAAATGCCCAGCTGGTAATCAACTATATAAACGTAGTCACAGTGCACACACGCTTCATAGTGTAAGGTTTTTTTCACACACACACACACACACGCACACACACGCACACACACGCACACACACACACACACACACACACACACACACACACACACACAACCCTCCTCAGAAGAACTGGGGAGATCGACGCAAGTCTCCTAGCTGTCACACACTCGACCTGCTCTTTCTTTCTCTCTCTCTCTCTCTCTCTCTCTCTCACACACACACACACACAACGCTCCTCAGAAGAACTAGGGAGAGCGACGCGAGTCTCCGGTCTCCTAGCCGTCGCTCACTCACTCGACCTGCTCTTTTTCTCTCACACACACACACACACACACACAAACACATCACGCTCCTCAGAAGAACTAGGGAGAGCGACGCGAGTCTCCGGTCTCCTAGCCGTCGCTCACTCACTCGACCTGCTCTTTTTCTCTCACACACACAAACACACACACACAAACACATCACGCTCCTCCTCAGAACTAGGGAGATCGACACGAGTCTCCTGTCTCCTAGCTTACGATCGCCCTAGCAACGACAAACGGAAGTGGAACGCGAGTTCACAAAAGCCTTTAACGTTAAATCCGTAAACAAAGCGGCACGCGTCGCGTTTTCAACATGGCTTACATGCGATAAGAGAATATAAAGAGCAACCGCGTGTACTGTACCAGGTTAACAAGTAACAAAACACAATAAATACATTAATTTGCAAGCTAGAGTAAACGAGGCAACAATTTTAATCGCACTTACTTACACTAGTGAATAAACCTCAACCACTGACTCTTCAGAGTTTCATCTTTGGGTAGAGACTGTCAATATTATCCATCTGAGCACAGCGTGACTTCATTCGACCGGCGGAGTCTGTGTGTTTGTGTCGTGTTTTTTTCTGTGTTAGTCTGCGGGGCCGCAGGTTTCAAATCTCCCGGGTTTGCGCGCATAACTACTGGCGAGGCTTGTGTTTCGTGGCTGCGTCATCGCGAAACACCTAATGACTCGTTATCAAGACGACTCGTTTGAAGCACTATGAGTCGACTCTTTTATAGATGAATCAATAGTTTTAAACACTGTACACTTACAGATTTAAGCCTTAGCTGGATATTTCACTTCACTTAGAGCTGTGTTACACACTACATGGAAGGGCGTTTTCAAAAACCCATAATATGGGCTCTTTAAGTTAAATTCTGCAAGCAAAGACACCTGTTGATTTATATATATATATATATATATATATATATATATATATATATATATATATATATATATATATATATATATATATATCTGTATGTAGTCTATAAGGTACAAAAATTCCCATTTAAGTTTTTCTTTTGTTGCATTTGATTAATTTGTGTCTGTGGATCTTACATTAGAATACATATTTAAAAAGCGGTTTTCTCAAAAGAGCCATTTTCTCCAGCAAAGACATAAAAAAACTATATTCTGTATTATATGTATAATCTATATTCTGATGGTTTTTACAGTGGGATATGTCTGCACATAATTTGCCTCATTTCAATGTGGTGATGTTATTGGCCATGAACATTTCCTGCTTGTTGTCAAACTATTTCATAACTGTAATAAGAGGCAATTCAATCATAACTTAACGTTAAAACGGTTATCATAACATCAATATGTTGACCTTTTTGAATTCTCGGAAGCTATTGAAATTAAAAATGTAAAACAGGAAATGCATTAGGACCATTGTTATTGTTTACATGCCTCAAAATGGTCTATTCAACAAAAATTGTGAAACGATTTTTTTTTTCTCCCTGGCTGTTCAAAGTATTGTGAAGTGATGGAAAAGGGGTTACCACAATCCCCTCTGCAAAAACAAGACAAAAAAAAAAAAACACTATTAAATTTTAATAAAAAAATGTTACAATTTTGAACCCGTTTAATGTTAAATTTTTTTTCGGGGTTTTCACCTTTAATTGATAGGACAGTAGAGAACATTGACAGGAAAGCGTGGGGAGCAGAGAGAGGGGAATGATCGGCACAGGACCACAAGGCGGAAATCGAACTCGTGTCGCCGTGAGCACCGGAGCGCATATATCGACGCACCAACCACCACACCACTGGCGCCAACTAAGGTTTGATTTTTATTACTTGTATGTTAAACAGCACACACACAGCTTGACAAAAGTCTTGTCGTCGATTCCAGTTGTAACAGCAACAAATAATAACTTGACTTCTAGGAAATTGGAAAGTGGATCATTTGGAAAAGTGGCAGAAGGTAGATTTTTCTGATGAATTATCTGTTAAATTGAATCCCAATCAAATACTGCAGAAGACCTATTGGAACTTGCATGGACCCAAGATTCTCTCAGAAATCAGTCAAGTTTGGTGAAGGTAAAATCATGGTTTGGGGTTACATTCAGTATGGGGGCATGCAGAAGATCTGCAGAGTGGATGGCAACATCAACACCCTGAAGTATCATTTGGGCTGCCTATTACATTACAAACCACAGGAGAGGGCAAATACTTCAGCAGGATAGCATCTCCTTCTCATACTTCAGCCTCCACATCAAAGTTCCTAAAAGCAAAGAATGTCAAGGTGCTCCAGGATTGACCAGCCCAGTCACTAAACATAAACAATATTGAGCATGTCTGGGCTAAGATGAAGGAGGAGGCATTGAAGATGAATCCAAGGATCTTCATGAACTCTTGGGGTCCTACAAGAACGCTTTCTTTGCTATCCCAGATGACTTTATTAATAAGTTATTTGAGTCATTGCAGAGATGTATAGATGCAGTCCTCCAAGCTCATGGGAGTCATACACAATATTCATTCCACTCCACTCCATGACCTTTTATTCTATACTGTACATTATTTCTGTTAAGCGACAAGACTTTTGGCTCAGCAAAGTCAGACTGTACTGTCCTAATTAAATAATTAAAAATCAAGGCACGATCATATTTTATTTTGGTGAAAAAAGCGTAATCTAAAGGACTTTGCCTTTCATATAAGCTTCTTCTGATACCAAATGATCAACTAGAAGTCAAGTTATTATTTGTTGTTCCTAAAACTTGGATAGGCGACAAGACTTTTGTCAGTTAGTGTATTTCATTACTAAATGCCTTATTTGCGTATTTAAGCATAACATTTTGGGAAACTTGCATTACAAAAAAAATGTTAGCAATTTTTAATGCAATAAGTCATCTATGGAAGTATGGATAAAACTATTAGTTCATATTAGCTAACCCTTTTGTTGGGTTTGCTGTCTCCTTCAGAAATGTGTGTGTGTCCATTCTGGGATTTCTCTAGCCCCTGATGTTGATTTAGCAAGAACGAACGAACGAAGGAACGAAGGAACGAACGCACGCACACAAGGCTAGTAACATCTGACCAGACAGATAGTCTGATCTCCTAAATAAATGTTAAACTGTGCTGCGTCACAAACCACAATCCGAAAACCTTTCCTTCATGCATCAGAAAGAAAAAAACTCATATTCAGAGACTTTCTGAATCACTGGAGCAAGACTATGTGTGTCAATGTGGCTCATATCAAAAGAGCCGTGCAGCTGATTCTTCCTTTTTTTCCACTCGTCCTTCACTCCTCCTTTCCTCTTAAACATTCACTCACTTATTCCAAAAGCTTTGGCAGCTGGTCTGCATCTTGCTGCCCGATCAGGCAATGCCTCTGCAGGCAGTGTTTGTGCACAAAGAGAGTTCATGCATTCAGAATACATAATGGTTTACTAATGTATAATTAAAAGTTGTATATGTAAAAGTGCATTTACATTCATGTACGCACTGACCACTAAACCATGTTTGAGCTTTTTCACTAAAATGCCTTAAAATTGCTACATATAAAGCAACAATCTTGCACAGTATTTACAGCAGAACATAGGCCTTATCCTGTTTAGTGAGGAACTATAGCAGGCAGGTTCATGCAAACTAATGCCTCAGAGAAAGAACACATTCATTGGGATAAGGCTTATATGACATGCTGTTCACATGCCATATGATTGCATGTTACAGTTTAAACAGCCACACTCTGTACTAAAGAGGGCTAAACATGCCTGTCTGACTATGCCAGTTATTCAGCAATCAATCCGCTAAGAAACGGCTTCATAGGAGCTTTAGCGACATTTTCAAGAGATTACACAGCAAACATAAGACCATTGTCAGTTGTCAAGAGCGCATATACTGTACAATAATATACACACAGTCGCAAACAAACTAATTAGCCCTGCTGTGAAATTTAGATCATTTTTCAAATATTTTCCAAATCGTGTGTATTAAAGCAAGGACATTTTTCCCAGTATTTCAGATAATGTTTTTTCCTTCTGGAGAAAGTCTTATTTCATTTAGTTTGGCTAAAATAAAAGGAGCTTTTATATTTTTAAATACAATTTTAAGGTGTATATTATTAGCCCCCTTAAGAAATGTATTTTTCCAAATGTCTACAGAACAAACCAGTGTTATCCAGTGACTTGCCAAATTAAGCTAACTTAATTAATGAAATACTCCTTTTAATTGCACTTTAATCTGAATACTAGAACCATCATGGCAAAGACAAAACGATTTAGTTATTAGAAATTAAAAACATTAAGTTTAAAAATGTGTTGAAAAAATCTTTCTGTTAAACATCACTTGGGAAAATGTTTTTTTTTTTTTTATTACAATTTCTAATCATTTTAACTTCAACTGTATACATGTATAAAGCGTCAATTTATATGTATGAACTGTATTTCATTTATATACACACACACATATTGTATAAATGTCTATAATTAATTTTAACTATGTCTCTGGTGCATTATGTAGCAGGATTTATAATGAAATGCCATCAAGTATAGGCAGGTGAAGACGTTTATAATTGATAACTATGAAGATGTCAGAGCAAATCTGTCAGAAACATTTCAGCATGACTTGATGAGAACATTCAGTCTCTGTGCAGTGACTTAAAACACAGCTAACAGCCTGTATGAAAGCTGTGCTATATGGAAATATGGTGGTTGGTTACATCTCACTCCTGCAGACAAAATCAAATGCTCATTATAAACTTAGTGATGATGATAAACCCTCATAAATCTCGCTGTATTTTCATTAATGCTCTGAAACGAATTTTGATAATAATATAAATGTGTTATGACTCTTGCTACTTGTTTAAACTACTTATTTAAAATGAATTCTTTAGTTTTTTGAGGGGGGCAACTTAATTGTTTTATGCTCAATTCACTTAAATTTGTACTGAAAAAATGATTAAGTTAACTCAACTGATTTGTGTTGGGATGACATGAAGTAATTGTGTTGAACCCAGCATTATTTACAGCAGGGGTGGCCATATCAGTGACTGACAATTCATAGGAGGGCCGCTTTAACATTTAAGCACAACAAAAAAATGGAAACCTGATGTAACTGATGCACTCAGACATTCTTCCCCAGAGTATATGCAGTCAAAGCTCCTTCTTTTTGTTTCTTATTGTACATATTGAATGGGGTAGTTTAAATAGCATATGAAAATACTATAATTTAATAATAGGCATAATAATAATAATAATAATAATAATAATAATAATAATAATAATAATAATAATAATAATAATAACAACAATAATGTCCCAATCAATTGTTGCTTAACCAAAAGTTTAACAGATAGCGCAAGAACAGCAGAAAACATATTGGTAACTTTAGTTATTTTACTGGCAATTGTTTTTCTCAATATCTTTCTCTTTTTTTGTAAATCTACAACAAAGGAGGGGGAAGTATGCATATATTCACATTTACTTTAACATGTCATATTCAGCCAGCAGTCAAATTTTACTAATGCACATTTTTTATACAAATCTTAATCAGCATATTAGGAAAATCTATAAATAAGACCACTTGAATTGAATATTAGCAAAACGAGCATGTTAACACCACCAGCATAACGTATAAGCCATGAAGATATGTTTGTACAACACAAAACAGGTGGTATAAAACAAATTAGAAACAAATGACCCTTGAACATTTTCAAAAATAGAGCTTTGGTAAAAGTAGACCACTTAAAGACATTTATTTCAACATTTAGATCAGCCCCAGAAATAATCTGCACGTGCGTTTCTTTCGACCGCACGCTGAGAGAAACCGAGAGTAATCTGAATATATAGCGCAGTACTTTAAATGGAGGGGGGGTCAAAACCACAAGTAGCTATTTGAAACTGCACAACAATGATAGTGATTCAAAAATATATATTTTGGGGTTCCAAATCTCTTTATATTTTCGACGTCAGCTGCAAGCCGGGGGGAGGAGGAAGGCGAGCAGCAAATAACCTGCTCGCTGGCAGTCTGAAACCCCTGATTTACAGTGTAGAGAAAACTAAGGAAAAAAAAAAAACTTTAAATCTGTATATAAAAAAAAATAAATAAATACTTCAGCAATTATATTTCTCCCCATTTGTTTTATAGGGAATTATAGAGCATTTTTATTATATTCTGAACACAAATAACATATTTAGTGTGGATAATGCAAATCTTAGTGTTGCAGACAGACATAGTCCTCTAGGAAAACATATTCTCACAGGATTTACAGTATTAAAGCCTGATGAAACAAGCATATTGGCAAAGTGTTTGGTAATATTGTTGGTTTCAATCCACCTCCACAGTCCACAGCCTATTTATGAGTCACTTTAGCTGTCAACCCACTCACTATTCAAGCCCATAAACACAAACAGCCTCATGAGGATTTAAGTTTAAATGGCTGTGTTTGATTTACATCCTGTGAGACGAACATCTTTGTTTAAACACCTAATGTAAAAATGATTACACGGTTTTGGCTGACAAAAATAATGCATTTTACCATAACAAATATTAAATACTTTTTCAGAGTAAAAATAAATAATAAACAAAACAAAATTCAATTTTATGGTTCTAAATCAGTGTTTCTCAACCATGTTCCAGAAGGACCACCAGCTCTGCACGTTTTCCAGTGGTCATGCATCCAGTGGTCCAATTCCAGTGGCCGAGATTCATCTGACATTGTGAAAGCGAGCTTCGTTTTCACATATAAATTGACCACCAGTTGATCTGTACTCCATTGAACTCATTATTATTATTAAAAAGCTAAAGTCAGGATTCATACGCATTTTTACTACTAAAATTCCAAGACTTTTACAGGACTTTCAAGTTAATTTTCATGACCTAATGTTTTGTGTAATGTCTATGTAAAGGTGGTAAATAATAAGAAAAACAATGTACATTCAAATTGATTACAGCATATCATAAAACACGCAACAATCTATTTATTTAAATTTATTTTTATATATCGATGTAAAATTTATTTAGATAATGATTACACAGCATGAGCATGTTTAAGACAATCAACCTACACTTACTGGCCATTTTATTAGGTACACCTTACTAGCAGGTCAATTTTAGGATTTTCATTTTAGTGAGGCTCAGCTCCTTATGAAGTAAAAAAATACCTTATTACCTTATGAAAATAATAAATAAAAAGTATTTTTTTAATACTAGACAGCACTTGATGTTTCTATCTCTGTCAGGGACTCAGTGACAGTTAAAGCGAGTACATTCTCTAAGTTGTTCTGTCACTGTGTTGAATCCTTTCTGTGCAAGACTGTATGGTCTAGTTAATGGCACACGAACTGTAAAGTGTTTAATATTGGTAGTTCATTTTCAAATAAAAATAGCGAAATGTTTGTTAAGAGTTACATTTTTCGCTGGAGGAAACAGCTGCTGAAGAGGTGAACGTCGAGAAAACCTGTCTGCTCCTCCATGACATTGGGATACAGGTGATACAAGGTTATCTATATCAAAGAACTGCAAATAAGCAGATATCATAACAATGTATAATTAAACACACACCTCGTTCTCTCACTGTCGATGGCTGTGGTTTGCTGATCAAATGAAAAACAAAAGACGAGGAGGAGCTGAATTCTGCCAACGTCTTCATGTCAAATTTAAAGGGGACTGAGACGATAATTAAGTGTACAGTTTATGAGCTAATCGCAAAAGTTTTAGGGGGGCTGAGTAGAAATACAGGGGGGCTACAGCCCCCCTAAAATAGGCCAAGCAACGCCCATGCTTACTAGTACTGGGTTTACACTTTTGCATTCAGAACTGCCTTAATCCTTCGTGACACAGATTCAACAAGGTACTGGAAATATTCCTCAGAGATTTTGCTCCATTTTGACATGATAGCATCACACAGTTGCTGCAGATTTGTCGGCTGCACATCCATGATGCAAATCTCCCGTTCCACCACATCCCAATGGTGCTCTATTGGATTGAGCTCTGGTGACTGTGGAGGCCATTTGAGTACAGTGAACTCTTTGTCATGTTTAAGAAACCAGTCTGAGATTCACGCTTTTTGACATGGTGCGTTGCCCTGCTGGAAGTAGCCATCAGAAGATTGGTACACTGTGGTCATAAAGGGATGGACATGGTCAGCAACAATACTCAGGTAGGCTGTGGCATTGACATGATGCTCAATTGACACCAATGGGCCCAACGTGTGCCAAGAAAATATCCCCCACATCATTACACCACCAGCAGCAGCCTGAACTGTTGATACAAGGCAGGATGGATCCATACATTCATGTTGTTGATGCCAAATTCTGACCCTACCATCTGAATGTAGCAGCAGAAATCGAGACTCATCAGATCAGGCAACATTTTTCCAATCTTCTATTCTTCAATTTTGGTGAGCGTGTGCGAATTGTAGCCTCAGTATTCTGTTCTTAGCTGACAAGAGTGACACCCGGTGTGGTCTTCTGCTGCTGTAGCCCATACGCCTCAAGGTTCAACGTGTTGTGTGTTCAGAGGTGCTCTTCTGCATACCTTGGTGGTAACGAGTGGTTATTTGAGTTACTGTTGCCTTTCTATCAGCTGGAACCAGTCTGGCCATTCTCCTCTGACCTCTGGCATCAACAAGGCATTTGTGCCCACAGAACTGCTGCTCGCTGGATATTTTCTCTTTTTCGGACCATTCTCTGTAAACCCTAGAGTTGGCTGTGCGTGAAAATCCCACTAGATCAGCAGTTACTGAAATACTCAAACCAGCCCGTCTGGCACCAACAACGATGCCACATTTAAAGTCACTTAAATTGCCTTTCTTCCCCATTCTGATGCTCGGTTTGAACTGCAACAGATCCTCTTGAACATGTCTACATGCCTAAATGCATTGAGTTGCTGCCATGTGATTGCCTGATTAGAAATTTGCGTTAACCAGCAGTTAGACAGGTGTACCTAATAAAGTGGCCAGTGAGCATGTATTCAAGTTATTTGATATTTGTTAAACTAATTGTCATGACTTTTTCAAAGCTTTGTGGGTTTTTCTGTTTTTCCTAAAAATTTTCCAGGCCTGGAAAATGCCATGTCAAAATTCCATGACTTTTCCTGGTTTCCATGACTGTATGAACCCATAGATTGACAGTATTGGGTAGATTTTACTGAGTAGTAAACCTCAATGTCAGATAGTGGCCATTTTTAGGAATGTTTTCATCTTTGATTATGGTGTGCATTTATCATTACATTGTATCAACAACCTTCTACAATGTCACAAAGCTCATTTCCATCAAGGGTTGCGTTAATTTTTGGCCAAGATCTTCCACCTCCTCCATTCTCTGATGATGAGATGTTCACGGTCTACTCATCTGCATGTCTTAAGACTTTTAGCGGGTTTCAGGTCAACTGACGGTCAGCTCAACGTGTGAAAACGAAGCCTTCTTTGAGCCTGTTGATTCTTGGCATGGCCATTATGCAATATGGTCATGGGATACGTCTTCTGACATGGAGAAGAAATAAAAAAAGCTACACACTGCATTAGCTAAAGGGTTAGTTCATCCCAAAAAATTCCTCACCATTTACTCACTATTGGTTCCAAATGTTTATGACTTGCTTTTTTCTGCTGATCACAAAACAAGATATTAAGAAGAATCTTGAAAGAAAGCAGCCATTGACTTCCATAAGAGGAACAAATATACTACGGAAGTCAATAGCTTCTGCTTTCTAACATTCGTCAGTATATTTTCCTTTGTGTTCAACAGAAAAAAGAAACTCAAATAGGTCTGAAACAATTGGTTTTGGAACAGAACAAAATCTCTTTAAGGTGTTGCTAAACTCATAACAAGCCAGAAAACAAATCAATCACTGAAACGAAGATCTAATCATACAATCTTAATTGTCTGCTCATCTAAATCCATACAGTGACTTTTTTTTTAGCTAGGCAGTGCATTTTCAGAGCCACACATGAATAACCACGTGAGCATGACTGTTTTTTGGTAAGGCTCATTACCTCTTTGGCACTCTTGATCTTCTCCAGGAAAGTGCGGAGCTCCTTAGTCTCAGCGAACAGGGCTCGACACACGGCCTGGTAGTGGTTTGGAGCATCAGATGGACTGGGAAGGTGAGACGTGCAGAGCTGGAGAGGAGAAAACCATGAGACGAATGATGTTACAGCACTAGAGAGGAAATTCTCAAAACAGTTCAGTTTTTTAATCTAAAAGTTTTACTTGATGTGCAACTTCAAGTTTTTAGTAACACTAGTTTAGATCACAATTCATACTACTGGCTTATTACAGGCCTATTATTAAGATATCAACTGTTCGTCAGTAGTTATGAAGTACACTGTTAATTCTAGCTGACTTAATTTTTTTGGGCTTCGGAGCCAGTGCCCTGTGTGCTCGCTGAAATTGAAGGTTCCTTTCAATACAGAGTTCTCTTCGAATAAATTCATCAATAAACTGGCCCACAGATTCTTTTTCTACATCTTCTGGGACCCCAAATATATGCAAGATGTTTCTTCTGGACCGCAACTCGAGGTCCCTCACGACCTCTCCCTCATTTTTCTGTGTTCTTGTTAGTACTCTCTTTAAATTCATCTAGTTAGCGTTTCATCTGTGTCATGAGCTCCTTTTTGGAGCTGCCGAACTCTCCTTTTTAGTTCACTATGGAATTCCTGTATCTGTCTACTTATCTGTCTCTTAAATTTGTGCATACAGAGTCTGCAGTTCTCTGATAGTCATCTTGCACTCCTTCTTCCATGTTGCATGTCTCCGTCTGATTTGGGCTTTGAGCTTGCTTTTCAGGGTTTCTTTTAACTTTATTTTGTCCCTCTGCTAATCTCTCATCACTAGTACATTTCTAGTTGATATAATTCCAGTTTAGCAGAGTTATGAAGTTGACTTTGGGGAGCTCACCGCTTAGCCTGCCATGTCTCTTCGTGCCCCGACAGGAAGTCGACTTAATTTTTTTAGTTGAATCAACTTATATTAAATCAAACTGACTAAAAATATTAAGTTAAACTTTGGACAACTTAAAAAATGTTGTTGAAACCTGATTAACTTACTAAAATGCATAAAGATATCTGTTGTCTTGACCTTTTGTCATTAAACTTTTTACAGTGTATAATCTTATTCTGCATCCCTAATCCTACCCAATCCTAAACCCAAATTCTACCTTACTATTAATAAACAGCTAATTAGAGGTTTATTAAGCTAGTAGTGTTAATTAACCGTTTGTTAATGCCATGAATTGTGACCTAAACTAAAAGTGTTGTAGGGTTTTTGTTTTATTTAGTACTTAAATTTTATAAGTATTTCAAGCACAGTATTTTGTGAGCATTTCATGTCTCTGTACTTCAAAAAAAATTGTGTAGTTTAAACTGACATGGCTTTCAGCATGGCTTTACTTATTGTTATTTGAGTAATCAAGACAGAAGACTCCACCGTCTTCTAGAAAGTGGGCGTCAGCAGCAGCTTATTTCCATTAAAAGAGACGCGCACAAAAAATGAGCATTTACAGTATGGTATAATAAATAAATGATCTGTGGGAAACTTCACTGACACAAGAGACACCTGAGATTTATTTTACATCATAATAGGGCATATTAAAAATCCTTTTTTCAACCCTTTAATTAATTATTGGCATTTCATCAACTCACAAACCCCCAAATGTTGCTAAATCCCAGTTTAGAAAACAGAGAATACGGCTATAATTAAGTGTTCCTGATAATTTCTTGTTCGGTAAACTGCATCAGTGCATAATTTTTATGGCATGTTATGTTTATCTATATTTATCGATACTATTTAGATTGTATTTAAAGTGTTATTTTCTGTCTGACCTAAGATGTAACTAATAAAGCAAAAAAATAAAATAAAGAAAAGAAAAAAAAACTGAATGAGACATCTAGAGACATTAAAATGTAGGGAAAGTTTATAAGTCTCTATAAGCTGAAATTGAGCGATGCATTTTAAGAATGTTGTTCCTGCAAAAAGACACAGAATACAAATGCAGAAAATGTCGATAATATGGTTGATAAATATTCAACATTTTTCAAATTTATATCATTTCTGAATAAACAAGCTATGTTTATTTATTAAGGATATATAGACATACAACAATTAATTAATAACCTGTGGACCAGTTCATGTCTGCTACTCTTCTAATAAAACTTTCTTTAATTAGACAGTTTTCCAAAATTTATGCTGTTGTTTGTTTGTTTGTTTGTTTGTTTGTTTGTTTATTAGTTTGTTTGTTTGTTTGTTTGACTAGTTAGAAAGAATTTTCTATCCATCACATTCTACTTACCACCATCCTAAAATCTAAAAGCTATCTGAATGGTTGTTTTTATGATCTGTTTTAATATAATTTGTTTTTATTCTATTCTATGATCTCCAAATGTTTTATTTTAAGGATATTTTGGATCATTTATATGAATCTTATCTATTAATTTCAATATAATGTTTATTATATATATATATATATATATATATATATATATATATATATATATATATATATATATATATATATATATATATATAATGTTTATATATATATATCATTTAGATCCATATTTTATTAATTTGATTATTATTTAAAATATTGTTTTACTTAAACTTAAACATTCCACTGCACTGCCTCGTTTACAAGCAAATTGTTTACAGTACGGCTTCAAATCTTTTGTAATTGTTGTGTTTGTCAAGATGTCTCTTTCCTAAAATAGTTCATTGCGTTCCAGAGGACAGTAGTGTATTTTAAGGTCAACGTAGACTCCTTCAACCTCAGTCTGATAAGGAAATCTTTGGATCTCTAAGAAAATCATCGACAAAATCTGTCTGATCAGTTAATCCTTCCGTTTTATACACATTATGTTTTTGTACATAGCTAAGAGCCAAACCCAAAGTTTGCATGCCTGGCAGGTCAATAACACGAGCCCGTTTAAAACTCAGTCTCAGGTATAATTGTTTGAGCATGACATGTATTTTAAACACACAATTACGCTGAGCAACCAGCTTAATGACATTTTTCTCCACACCTTCCCTAAGCTCTGCCCTCTTCAGGAATGTTTGACAGCAGATTCAGTCCATGTGACGTGTTTTGCTGAGAAATCATGCTAGACGAGATTACAGACTGGTGAAAGTGAAGGCAACTTGCTAGACCTGACAGGAGGGAGATAAAGAGAGAATATAGCGGCTAGTGTTAGCCCAATACTGGAATTTGTTCCTACCATATAAGATTCCACAAAAAAATGTAAATAAATTAAGCATTACTACAAATGACAATATTTACAGTCAAGCCGGAAGTTATTTATACACTCACAAATGACTTTTGCTGCTTATATAAACTACTTATTTAAAATTAGTTAAAACAACATAATTCTTTTGGGATTTTTAATTTTCAATCCACTTACATTTATAAAAACAAGTTAACTTAATCGATTAGTGTTAGGACAACATGAAGGAGTTGTGTGGATCTCAGCATTTTTTACAGTGTACAGCTTAAATTCTGACTTAAAACTTTTATTCAACCATCAAGTTTGTTTTTGACCACAAATGACACATCTTCTCCCAAAAATACTAAAACAATGTACAAAATTATTCATACCCGTCTTAATAATCAATATCAAGCCTTTATTGGCTTTTAGAGCAATCAAAGGCTTCCTATAATTGCCGACCAGTAATTTACCATTGCATGTCTCCTATGGTATTTTTAGCGATGCGCTCCAACTCTTTAAGGTTGAAGGATCTCCATGCTATCACTCAGATCTTTAGCTCCCTCCACAGATTCTCAATTGGATTCAAGTTAGGACTCAGGTTGGGCCACTAAAAAAATTTAAAAATTTTGTCTGCTAACCCTTTCTTTACCACTTTTGCTGCGTGGTTTGGGTCAAATTTGAATTGTATTTCTAAATTTCTTAATTTGCTATTTTAAAACCTTAAGAATGGCTTGATTTAAAGGATTTTTACTACTGTTTTCTAATGTCCTCGTTTTTTTATACTAATGTTAGCTTAGCATTAAAAAAAACAAAGTAAAGGAGTAACAAAAAAAGTAAAAAATAAATAAATAAAAAACATCAAAATAAAGAGTGACTATGAAAGTTAATGAAAATACAGTTGTTCATTGTTAGTTTATTCATGCTAACTTATGGTGCACTGACTCATGCCAACAAGCACATCACTTGATTTTAATAATGCATTAGTAAATGTTTAACTATGATTCATAAATGCTGTACAAGTATTGTTTATTCTTTACTCATGTTAGTAAATGCATTACCTAACATTAACTATATGTGTTGAGACTATCAGCCTAACGTATATAAATGAAAACATTACTGAAGTAAACAGTCAGTAATAAACAAACAAGCAAATTGCAGAATAATAAAAATCCCTATTATTTAATTATGAAGAAATCCAAAATCTAAATAGATTGTGAATGAAAAATTGAAAATGTTTTAGATGATATTACTCAAGGAAAAGTTGTTGTTTTTTACTTTCCCCATTCAAAACGAATAGACGAAGGTCGTGAAAGAGGTGGCACATTATCTTCAGTTCTCATTTACTTTATCCTCAAATCAATTTCTTTCTAAATGGAGAATGTAAAAGGTTTTTTGGCGGGTGGAGTATAAATACACCCAGCCAGATTGAAGAAATTGAATGTCATGGTTCGTTTTGGCTTTGACCTCAGAAACAGAAAGGGAAGGCATCGGACAGATACTGTGTTATCCAACCTGTCCTGAAAGACCCTTGAGAATAATCTAGAATGTCCTGTTACCCAAACTGACCACTACTTGATGCATGTGGTCTGCTTGTTTGTCATTTTTAACAAATTCCTTGGGTTATGTGGTGGCAAATGATTAGGATGCTAATTCATGCTAATGCTAGTACCTGTGGCACTCACAGTGTGGTCATATTGCTTCTTTCAACTGCTACCATAGCTAAAAGCGTCTCCTTTTATTTATTTATGACCATGACAGTAATTAAAAGTGCCTCTAGTGTCTGGAGGTCTTTATGGAGCTTGAGAGTAATGCATTACTAAAGTGGGCCTAAGGGAGAAGTTAAAATAAATACCAGCAGAGAGAATAACATTTACCCAAGACACATGCAGACACACTATTTATGCAAATTAATTGTGTATTCATTACACACTATTATTTACAATTATTGCTGGTATTAAAACTATTTTAAATTATTTTTACAATGTTGACCGGTTAAAATGTTAATTTAAAAATTCACATTTGTAATATGTATTGCATAATATACATTATGTAAT
This sequence comes from Danio aesculapii, assembly GCF_903798145.1. Taxonomy (NCBI): domain Eukaryota; kingdom Metazoa; phylum Chordata; class Actinopteri; order Cypriniformes; family Danionidae; genus Danio; species Danio aesculapii. The sequence continues at coordinate 34,265,964 of NC_079453.1, read as the reverse complement.
GAACGATTTAATAAACAAATAAATAAAATTAGATTTTAAAAACAGCAGCATAAATTATTCCATTATTTATAAGTGTATTTTACTATGCATTTTATTATGTATTATTATTGTTATTATTGTTGTTGTTGTTGACTTTGATTATCTAAAACGATAGCAGCATTTCTATTTTGTATACAATAAATTTCATTAAATAAATAATAAAGTTTAGAGTTAAAATGTCAACATTAATTTAATAAATTATTTGCTTAAATTACTAATTTTGCTGATCTTTGTTACTACTTTTATTATTAAATTGTGACTAATGAACACTTTATTCATGTTTTATTTATTTTTTTACGTTTTTATTTATTTATTTATTTAATTAATTATATTATATTTAATTTAATTTTTGTAATTTTATTTGATTTGATTAGATTTTATTTTTATGCTTTTATTTAGTTTTATGTTTTTATTTATTTTATTTCATATTTTATTTTATTGTTTTTTTAATGATATTTTGTTTTTTTTATATTTATTTATTTATTTATTTGTTTGTTTGTTTGTTTGTTTGTTTTTTATTTTATTTTATTTGTATTTTTATTTTATTTCATTTTATTTCATTTTATTTCATTTTATTCATTTATTTTATTTTCGGCTTAGTCCCTTTATTAATCAGGGGTCGCCACAGCGGAATGAACCGCCAACTTATCCAGCATATGTTTTATGCAGCGGACGCCCTTCCAGCTGCAAACCATCATTGGGAAACACCCATACTCCCATTCACACACATACATACACTACAGCCAATTTTAGCTTACCCAATTCATCTGTACCGCATGTCTTTGGACCAAAGTGGGAAACCGGAGCACCCTGAGGAAACTTACGTGATCACGGGGAGAACATGCAAACTCCACATAGAAAAATCAAACTGACCCAGCCGAGGCTCAAACCAGCGATCTTCTTGCTGTGAGGCGACAGCGCTACCCATTTTTATTTTATTTTATTTTATTTTATTTTAAGGACAGAAATGGGATTTAACTACATAAAAACAAGTATTGACCTGTATTGGGCAAACACCTTTTGTTAAATCACAGTTGGTGTCACGATCAGTCAATGCTTACAGAAATGATGTCCCGGTATCCGCGAACATTGGAAACTTCAGCGTTCTCCTCCTCTCCCTCATCCTCCTCCTCGGTGGCCTCGTATCCCTCATCAGGACAGTCTGTTTCTGTGTCCCCCATGTTGGTCATGAGGTCGATAAGTTGCTCCAGAGGAGGACTCAGTTCTCTCTCCTCGTGCTCCTTCAGGCCATAATCCAGAGCCTTATATATCATGATGCCCAGAGACTCAATGATCTGCAACAGAAACACACACATTCAACATTAACAATGGTGCTGTCACAATAATGGCATTTCTAACTTTACATTTAGTCATTGAAGAGATGCTTTTGTTCAACGTGACTTAAAATTGTGGAGGCATTTAAAGATTCAACAAGTAGAGGCAATGCTTACAAAAAGTGCTAGTTATACAAAAGAACTAACTGTTAGTGCTCAAAGAATAAAGTGCTAGAGTAAAGTCACAGTCACACTGCACTTTTCGCCCCATAGACTTCCATTCATATGTATGTGAATGCGACAGACAGGAAACACAAGCATGTTAAACACAAGTTCAAGCTTGACTGACCTGAACTCTGACCTGCACAAACACATCACGTGATTGCGTGAAACCAACCGAAGATTAAAACATGACCTCTCTGTCCAGAAATTTGAAATATGGAGCAATCGCCCACTTTTTTAACGTCTAACCATCTAGTTTAATCCTACCCCTTTTGCAGTGCTGTATGGCAAAATTTCACATGGTTAAACTCTAGTGTTACCATGGCTTAAGGACAGGGAAATGTTCTTTTTTTATAGAGAGAGAAGAGTGTTTCTACAGGTGGTTTGTCAGGCCCTTTCATAAAAGCACAATTCTTCTTTTTTTACCTTGATACCCTAAAAAATATCAATACGATACCATCAAGAAATATTCTTACAGAATTAATTCAAATGACAATATTTATGCATGTCTTGATTTAAACTAGGCAGTTGTTCTGATTTTTACTTTCCCTGCCAAAACCTTTACTGGACAAAAAAAAAGCAAAAAAAACCAAAACAAAAACAAAGAATAAAGGAGTGAAATAAAAATAAGAATAATTGTTTTGTTGTTGAATTGAACAATGTAACACTAATTAATAATGCTAAATACATTTCACAATATTCCAATTTTAGTATTAGAAATGAAACTACAAGTCTAGTATATATAAAGTTGTCATTGAAGGACCAATTGAACAGTCAGTAACAAATTAGGAAATTACAAACAACAACACAAATAAATTAAACAAAACAAGAATACAGATGCTTAACAGTTTTCAGGAATATCCCACAGTGAGTGTGTCTTCTGGTAATGTTATTGGCTGCTATGACTTTAATGTCTTTGGCTGCTATGAATTCATTTCATCCAAAACAGTTTACTTTCACTTTAGACATAACTGTCTGTATTTTGCAAATGTTCTCAGTAAAGCAGTTGCTGCAATCAGTAAATCTGCATATGGAGCAGCATTTACTACGCAGAGCCTTATTTCACTGACGAGCTACGCAAAATCACGTTCACAAATTGCAGTTGATTTACTTTAGCTTTCACACTGCTGGGTTGTGGCTGGAAGGGCATCCGCTGCGTAAAACATATGCTGGATAAGTTGGCGGTTCATTCCGCTGTGGCGATCCCAGATTAATAAAGGGATTACGCCGAAAAGAAAATGAATGAATGATTTAATTTAGCAATTACAATATTGAAGATAATCATTCTGTGATGAACTAAGAACTAAGACTGTGTTGCTGCTACATCTGAAAGCATGTGAAAATGCTACAGTCATTCAATAACGTTTTTACTCAAACTCGCTTCATAACTTCAGACAAGAGTTTGAAAGAAATCCTTCCTTGAGATATATCCATAGTCCTGAGATTATCTTCACAATCTACTTCAGTCAATAAAAGCAGTTAAATCTTCTGTTCATTCAACAACCGCTATGGGGATGTCCCAAACTTCTTTATGGATATTTGCCGATTTCGCATTAGAGCGCCTGCTGACCTTCAGACATAAAAATTGCAGCTTAGAATAAATGTCAATTGCAATTTCGATTGATCGTGTAGATCTACTATCTGTTGAAGCACAAATAAATGAAAAAGAGAACTCAGCATTTGTGCGTAGAGATAAAGAGATGCACAAACAGGGCGTCTACCCATTTTGCATGATGTTTAAACCAATAAAACCTTAAATGTACATGGAATTAGGAAATGAATGACTAAAAACTCTGAATTTAAGAAAAAAGAGAAACTGTGATGTACTGGACTATTGATGCTTCTGGCGAGTCTACTTGATGACCATAAAGTCATGACATCAGACACAACACGTGCTGTGACATCAAGCTCTGTTTTACAACCCTATCATGAGCACTGATAAAGGCATGAGAAACTCTGTCGATTAGGAGGGAAAGAGAGTCAACAAGCTCTTGATAAACCTCAGCCCAGTCTTATGACTCTCTGAGGCCTGCATGCTTTAATGCGGAGGGAATTCAGATGCTCAGATGGGACGAACGCTTTGCCTCAAATGAGGCTTGACGAGAAGACCCAGTCCAGCCAGAGCTGCATTTATGACATTTGTTGTAAATCTGAACATATTCTACACACTAAATCATGAACAAATTATTATAATAAACATTAATTAATGAACTATTGACATATGAAGTATACTAACAATTTTTTTTTTGAAGTAATCAAAATGAAATTTCAATTCTGACAAAAATATCAAATCAGACATTCTTTAACTATTTATATTAATTCATGAATGTACACTACCTGACAAAAGTCTTGTCGCCTATCTAAGTTTTAGGAACAACAAATAACAACTTCTAGTTGATCATTTGGTATCAGAAGTGGCTTATGTGAAAGATTACGCTAGATTATGGTTATTTTATATATGTATATATGTTTGTATATATGTATATATATATATATATATATATATGTATATGTATGTGTATATATATATATATATATATATATATATATATATATATATGTATATGTATATGTATATGTATATATATATATATATATATATATATATATATATATATATATATATATATATATATATATATTTATATTTATATATGTATATTTATATATATATAAAAATTGTAGCTAAATTAATTATAACAAATAATGAAACTACCAAAATCATCATCATCACACCTTCAAATACACCATATTTAACTATATAAAATAATATGAAGCCATGCACCAGTATTAGCCAGCGTGTGCCTGACTGTTTCTGGACACAAAGATATCATATGAGCCATCAAGTTCTTGATTGACCGGCCCAGTGCTGTTTTCTACCAATTCAATTCAATCAAGCCAGAGTGAGTTCAGGCCACAGGAGCGGATGCACTCGTGAGATGACCGAAAATCAGCCTGGGATTCACTCATATCAGGAGCTGGACACGAGCCGGCAGCCAACAGCCAATCAATTAAAGCCATCTAATACAATTGAGCTTCCAGAACAGTTCATGCAGCAAATTATATCATGCAATTAACCAAAGAGTGGTAAAAAAAACAGTGAGTGAAAGTTTTCAGACATAGGCTTTTTATAAAGCTTGCATTACGTAAACTTAAAATCTTTTGGCAGCTAATTGTCCGTCAAATATCTTAACAGAGATTTAAATTTCCTAATTCCTGCATCAGCATGTTCTAACAGGTGATATCGAATCGTGAAAGGTTTTTGTTTCATCGACTTTAAGACATGATGGAATTGTAAACTTACAATTATGTTTAGTCAATTAATCTAAACAAAACAAATTTAAATCTTTTGACCATAATTTTATTCAAATTAAACACTTGCACCTAGGCCTGTCACAATAATCAATATATCAACTTATCGCACAACACATGGACATGACCTCAATCATAGCAACAGTTAAGCTGATTGTGTAACATCTCTAGCTCTATTGGAGGTGTCAGTTTTAGTGTGATTAAAAAAACACTAGTATTTACTATAAATTACTATAGTATATTTTATGTGAGTGTGTGACAACTGAAAATACATCTTATCATATTATTATGTCTTTGCCAAACCGTATGTTTATGGTTGCATTAACACGTCTGTGCTAACATGTATGTCTGTGTAAAAAAAGATACGATGTAAAGATGTTAGTACTTCAAAGATGTTAGTACTTCAAAACTATACAGTTAAAGCTTTACTGTTAAAACAAAGGTGTATTAACGGTATACATTATTGAAATACAGTATTTTATCGTAAAAAATTTGAAATTACTTTCTGTTTTTACTGTATTTTTAACTGCACATTTTTTATATTATAAATGTTACAGTGAAAATTAGAAATTACTTTGTTTTTACCATATTTTTTACAGTAATTTTTTTTTATAATATAAATGTTACATAAAAAAATTTTATTACTTTTTTGTTTTTACCATAGATTTAACTGAAATTGTTTTATAATATATATGTTAAGGTAAAAATTTGAAATTACTTTGTTTTTACCGTATTTTTATATCAGTAATTTTTTAATAACATAAATGTTACAGTAAAAATTTGAAATTACTTTGTTTTTACCATCTTTTTAACAGTTATCTTTTTATAATATAAATGTTACAGTAAAAATTTTAAATTACTTTGTTCTTACCATATTTTAACAGTAATTTTTTATAACATAAATGTTACAGTAAAACCTTTGAAATTACTTTGTTTTTACCATATTTTTACCAGTAATTTTTTTATAATATAAATGTTACAATAAAAATTTGAAATTACTTTTTTGTTTTTACCGTAGATTTAACTGAAATTGTTTTATAATATATACGTTACGGTACAAATTTGAAATTACTTTGTTTTTACCGTATTTTTATATCAGTAATTTTTTATAACATAAATGTTACAGTAAAAATTTGAAATTACTTTTTTATTTTTACCGTAGATTTAACTGAAATTGTTTTCTAATATATACGTTACGGTAAAAATTTTAAATTACTTTGTTTTTACCGTATTTTTATATCAGTATTGTTTTAATAACATAAATGTTACAGTAAAAAAAAATAGAAATTACTTTGTTTTTAACATCTTTTTAACAGTTATCTTTTTATAATATAAATGTTACGGTAAAAATTTGAAATTACATTGTTCTTACCATATTTTAACAGAAATTGTTCATAATATAAATGTTACAGTAAAACCTTTGAAATTACTTTGTTTTTACCATATTTTTAACGGTAATTTTTTATAATATAATTGTTACAGTAAAACCATTGAAATTACTTTGTTTTTACCGTATTTTAACAGTATTTTTTTTATAATGTAAATGTTAGAGTAAAACCTTTGAAATTACTTTGTTTTTACCATAATTTTAACAGTATTTTTTTATAATATAAATGTTATGGTAAAAATTAGAAATGACTTTGTTTTTACCGTATTTTTAAAGGTGATTTTTTTACAATATAAATAATACTGTAAAAATTTGATTTTTTTTTTGTTTTTACTGTATTTTTTACGGTAAAACTATTATTTTTATATATAAATGTTACTGTAAAATGAGAAAGAAATTAATTGCATTTTAACAGTGAAATATATACATTTTTAAATACGTTACAGATTTTTTTTCTTACATGTTAAATCTAAATTACAGAGTCTTCACTAAATTCAAGCTGCTCGCATGATTGTTTAGAGACGGAGCTGCATTTAAACAAACATTACTCCTGCATTCTGTGCTCAAATGAATAAACATTCCGTGTAGCAGGAAAAAAAAGCACCAAATAGTTCCACTTTGAAACATAAACATTACATCACACATTTATCAAGCATGCGATCATTTTATCAAGGCAAAACTAACCATATCACAATAATCATCATTTTAACGCCCAGCCAAATAAGAAAGCAGGATCACTTTCGAAAGAGAACAAATACAGAAAATCTACATAGAGATTCACCCTCAGCCCTTTGTCAATAAACTAAAACTGAACTCCCATGTAATAGAGCATTAATTATGTTTATAAAGGAGGTTAAACGAAACGCCTTATCAGCCCTAGCATAAAAAAAAGAGTGTAATTATTGTTATATAAGAGAGTGTTCAAACAGATCAAGCTTCTGATGTCTCCAAAATATTTCCCCACTCGTAAATAAAGCAGCGAGATATATGTGAAGAGCTCATCTCTACATCAATATTGACTTGTGGATTTGCTGCAGTTCATATACCTGCTAATAACACACTGTGCTCCAGACGCTAATCCTTGTCATGAGGAAACAAATATTATAAGTGTCCTGCTCTTATGTAAGCTAATCCTCTGTGTACTACACTGCGCTAGAGCTCAGATATACAGACTCAGCCAAACCTGTGAGGGAGTCAAACACTGAGGGAAGTGTGTAACAGTTAGCATGGGCTCATTCATTACTAGCAGATGTAGTTGTTTGACAACATTTAGATTCTAGGAGTAGGCAGGGTGAGCAAAATATTGCATCAAGCTGGGAGAAATGTTATATGACTGGAATATGAATATAGGGAAAAAGGTAAGTAAAGTGCAAAAACAAAAGGATTAAAAAGGTGTGCGGTTTTACATAACTGGAATACGATTAAAGGTTAATAAAGTGTAAATCTGAATCTAAAGGTGTGCTAAATAAAATTGATAATTTTGTTGATTTCAATGTCGTCATTTACATTAATTTTTAATTAACATTTTTAAACATCATTTTTATTTATTTTTTTTTTTAATTTTAAACGATGTGCAAAATGAAATGTATTATTTTGTTAATGTCCATGTTGTCATTTTTATTTATTTATTTTTTTATTATTTACATTTTAAAACATAATTTTTATCTATTTATTTTTTATGTACATTTTAAAACAGTGTGCAAAATAAAATTGTATTTATTTTGTTCCTTTCCATGTCATAATTTTTATGTTACTTTCCTATTTTTTATTTACATGTTTAAATGTCATTTGTATTTAATTATTTTAAATTTTAAAATGGTGTGCAAAATAAATGTAATTATTTTGTTAATTTAATTGTCGTCATTTTTATAGTTGTTTTATTTACATTTTAAAACAGTGTGCAAAATAAAATAAAAATATTTTCAGTCATTATTTTTACTTTAATTATTTTACTTTTTTATTTACATTCTAAAACATTTTTATTATTTACATTTTAAAACGCTAAGCAACATAGAATAGTAATTATTTGTTCATTTCCGTATATCCATCATTTTTATATATTTTTTATTTACATTAAGTATTTTTTCTCTTTTTTACATTTTAAAATGGTGTGCAAAATAAACTGGTAATTATTTTGTTAATTGCCATGTCAATTTTTATTTTTATAATTTTTAATTATTATTATCAATTCATCGTTTTTATTAATTCATTTTTAATAAATTTTTATTTACTGAAAAGAAAATTCAGAAAGGCATAATTGTTATCATTTAATTCAACTGTATTTTTTATAATTTTCTTTTTTTATTATACAATTTTTTTATTTATTAAATTCATTATTTTACATAATGTAGCTGAAAAGGAAATTATTCTTAAAGTGACTCCAGCAATATTGTATCTCTATGCCATTATTGTTACAGCTGGAGTAAAAGTTATTCTTATAATGCTTTTTACTGTTTTTAATTTCTCATTCTCAGAAACATGCCGTCATGTTTCTTTATGCTCTAAAAGACCGCATCACTAACTCATTGTTTCATAGATGCCAATTAATTCCAACTTACTCAGGTGTGGTTAAAATGAACAATGCCTCAGAAATCCACCTCCGTTACACATCTGGGAGAGGCAAAGCTTTTACATTACATAAAGATACCAAAAAAGGAAGTTGTCATGATGATGCAGAAGCAGCCACAGCTCATCACCATCTGCTAAATAATGACGAGTAACTAACAGCCCTACAGCTCCATGTCATTGTTTTGCTTCTGAATACAGATAACAGATCCACTTGTGATAACCCACATTTCTACTGTGGTAAAACAGACAATAAGGCCTGTTTGTTTTGACCTGAACTCCCCATCTGCAGTACGAGTTCATGGAAAAACCAGAAACATCTGGAGTGGAAAAACAGGAAATTTGAGATAATATTTACAATTGCAAAGTGTATATTGAACAATCATTACAACCCCAGTACACCTTTGGTTATTAATATATTAATAATATAACATAACATAACATAATATAATATAATATAATATAATATAATATAATATAATATAATATAATATAATATAATATAATATAATATAATAATATAATATAATATAATAAACAGGTGAATTGGGAAGGCTAAATTGTCCGTAGTGTAAAAGTTTGGGTGAGTGTTTTTGGATGTTTCCCAGAGATGGGTTGCAGCTAGAAGAGCATCAGCTGTGTAAAACATGCTGGATAAGTTGGCGTTCATTCCGCTGGGGAACGAACCCCCAACCACTATTAATTCCCCAGATTAATAAAGTTAATAAGCCGAAAAGAAAATGAATAAATGAATAATATAAATTTTAATTATTTATTTTTATTTTATTATATTTCCTATTTTCTAATTTATTTGTATTTTTATTTTCATTTAGATTTTTTTCTTAATATAATTTTTATTTCAATTTATGTCATTTCGTCATTTTAGGTTTTTTACTTTATTTAAAATTCAATTATATTATAATTTAAATTCATTTTAATATTTGTTTTTATTTAATTTCCTTTTATTAATTTTTTTGTAATTTCAGAATAATTTCATCATCTTAAATACGTCACATCATTGCATTTCATTGAATACATATTTCATAATTTTAATTGACCAATTACAGATGCAAATTGCAGTGTGCTGCTGTAGAGTACTGTATTTTTGTGCTCATGTGCATGTAAACTCAGATATAGTGGAGGGTGTGACAGAACACAGAGTTCCTGCAGGCTGCAAGACAGAAGGAACACGGGACGACTCTCCCCACAGTTTCTCTACAGGCTTGTGACTCAGAAGGAATGAGGCAAGAATGAGAAAGAGACAGAGAGAGAGAGAGAGAGAGAGAGAGAGAGAAAGAAAGAGAGGGAGAGCAAACATCCTGACACAGTAACACATACAGGCCTAAATCCAGTCAGAAGCACATGACTTGAACTAGACTCACAGTATGTGATAGTCTGCGCTGATCAGCTCTAAATCATCATCTATTTCTAATAGTGTAGACTAAAGAAGTCTGAACTGCACAAACTCCTCTGACTGTAGGCTTGGCCAGTAATACAGCAATATGGTATACCTCGGGATCTAAAATAGCAACGTGTCAGTTTCAATACCGTTATACCGTCATAAAAACAATGCACTTATATAGGAGACAAGTATTAAATATTACATGTTATTTATTTAATGCCTAAAAATGCGTATGCGTAATTGTCATAACGGGACAGTCTGGAGGAGAGAGAGAGAGAGGTGAGGTAATATGGCGAGTCGTGCACCAAGTGACCTGGTATTGAAAAAGAACACAACCTCTGCAGTTTGCAAGTATTTCAGGTTTCGACCGAACGAAATATGTGAATGAGAGAGAGCGTGATGCTGTATGTCGCTTGTTTGGTGCTGTCTATGTGTGTGTGTGTGTGTGTGTGTGTGTGTGTTCGTGTGTATGCGCGTGAATGAGAGAGAGAGCGTGATGCTTTGCGTCGCTGGCTTGGTGCTGTCTAGGTGTGTGTGTGTGTGTGTGTGTGTGTGTGTGTGTGTGAATGAGAAAGATCTCTAATACAAACAAGACAAACAGTATATTCAGTTTGTGAATGGTTTAGACACAAGCCAACAGTTTGGTGACACTGTCTGAGCCTTACATCATAATTTTTTTTATTACGCACGGTAATACCATATAACAAGGTAAAATATGGAGGAGGTTTGATGGCATCAAGCCTACCAGTAAGCAAACAGTATCCGGAATATTCAAAAAATTCATCTGCACTGCTCCAGAAACAAACCCAAGACTTTTATGGCTTATACATCTTAAATTATGTCTCTTACTGAAAGTGATTCATTTTTCTTCGGCTTAGTCCCTTTATTCATCAGAGGTCGACACAGCGAAATGAACCACCAACTTATCCAGCATATGTTTAAACAGCGAATGCCCTTCCAGCTGCAACCCAGTACTGGGAAACACCCATACACTCTCATTTACACACTCATACATTACGGCCAATTTAGTTTATTCAATTCACCTAAAGCCCATGTCTTTGGACTGTGAAGGAGACCAGAGCACCATGAGGAAACCCACGCCAACACTGGGAGAACATGCAAACTCCACACAGAAATGCTAACTGACCCAGCCGGGACTCAAACCAGCAACATTCTTGCTACTACATATTTCAGTGAAAGCATCATTATATTATTCTTTTATTATATTAAGCCATATAAGTATTAATACAAGGGTTTCATTTAAAGGGAACATAAGCTGTGCCAAACTGTCCACATCCGACATGAAGCATAATAATCAATAGCAGAGCCTGAAACTGAGTCAAGTCACATTATGCAAAAGAGAGGAAAGGTTTGCGGGTTATTTATTTATAGATGACTGACCCTGCTCAGATGGATCATCTAAACGAGATGAGACAGGCTCTTCGACGGTGTTCATTTCACACCACTTATGTCAATTCACTAGGGTTTTTTGTGCTGATCAGAGTGCACACTTGGAAAGGATTCACATTTAAATCAAAGACAAATTTCTCATAAACACCAATGTGGAAACTCTTCATTAGTTGAAGCCTCTTGATACTATTGATTAAAGAGCCCCTATTATGGGTTTTTGAAAATGACCTTCCATGCAGTGTGTAACACAGCTGAGTGAAAAAAACATCCAGCTGAGGTTTAAACTGAAAGTGCGCCTTGTTTAAAACTATTGATTCTTTAGCGCAATAATTGATTCAGAGTCAAATAAACGAATCGAGTTGGGTTCAGATCTGTTGTTTGATCGCATCGACGTAGATCACCAAATATGTACTTCCAGTTCCGGTAAAATGTGCAACGCTTTCCCTCCACAAACTAGAGGAGGCGCGGGGGATCACGGGACTGATCATGACACAAAGAAGGCGATCACTGACAGATGGAGACTCTGTCATAAAAGGAATAAAGAGTTGAAGTTAATTTTCACAACAATACCGCAGTATAGCCAACCGCGTGCTGTTTGTTCCAGTCATTTTTCTGATTTTTGAAATAATAACCAACGCTGCAACTCGGGATTCATCAGCCATTTGCAATTGAAGGAGCAACAGAGACAATGAGACTTTGTCAGACTTTGACAGGGACTCTGTCAGTAACTGTTATAGTTTATATGGACCAGTTTCTTCTTCCTCCGGATCATAACATGCAAATGTAATTAAAATTGTTGGCTCGTTTTGTGTAGTTTGCAAAATATGTGTTTAATTGTGTGTTATAAGTTGTAATCGCCCCGCGAGGCTTGTAATCACGTATCTATTATAGATCAGTGCTTGTACTGTATCTCTCAGGTTGAATCTGTATGGGGCTACTCACATACCGCGTCCAAAACTATGTTAAAAGCGTGACACGTGCTTCTTCCTTTATCGATTTAAATGCATTTCTGAAGTGGCGATCCTCTGCTGTTTGCCTTTGCTATGGCCTCCATCAGCTGTTCCTCACACGCGGTGCGGTCAATTTTCAAAACAGTTCAACTTTTGCCACTGTGTGGATTAATACTGAATGTGTGTCATTGTTATTACTTGGGGTTAGGTTTAAGAGTAGGGTATATGCTGGTGTTTGACTGCATTGCTGCTCTGTAGCTACTGTAGCCGTGGTGGGCATTTTTTTTCCATCTCGTGCTAAACCCAGTTGAATAATACTGAACTAATACTCTAATACTGAAATGGTTGAGGCGTTTTAGAATGGCCAAAACAACATTTCAGATGTTTTACAGTGTGCTCAGCCTGCTGGTTTGTCCATTCACACACATTTTTATCATCACATGATCTCTTATAACAAAGTCACATGACCTTTTGTAATGCGCATACTGGAATTTGTTCGGTAAAAGTGTTTCCATCGCAGTTTATGCGCATCTTATTGAATATTAAGTTTATCCTACTCAAAGTTTATCCTACGGTCATAATAAATAAAAATATAGCTACAAATCACAACATTTTTTTGTTTGTCGCATGTAGTTAACCATTTTTGTGCTGTGGGTAAAAGATGTTTCAATCCAGCTACCACCGCAAGTATATTTCAAACCTGTGGGAAGCACTGAGCAGCCTAAAATGGATTTGATTTCATTAATTTATTAATATAATAATGGATAACAACACCATAAAAAACTGCTTTAAAAATATACAGTATTACTGGCAATTTTGGTTGCTGGCAATACTGTAAAAATGACAAGTGCACTTTAAATTAATAATTCCAATTGTGCAGTAAAACCTAAGCACTATAGTAATTGTAACATTACTGTAAATTATATTTAGATTTTATGTTTATAGTTTATATCTACTGGCAAAATATAGCTTATATTACTGGCAAAATTTATAAGTGCACTGTAAATTTTACAGAATTACTGGCAACCAAAATGGCCAGTAATACTGTATATTTTACAGCAATTTTTAACAGTCAACAGGAAATAAAATAAAACAGAATTTTGGGGAAAAATAAAAGACAAGTTTAATATAAGGCCCTACACAAGCCAATAGGAAACATACACAAACATCCCAAAGTACTTTCCAAACCATTTCTTTAGTAACATTTTATTACAGCTATTCATTCACCAGGTATTTCCCACAGTCTGAGTAATACAAATGAACTAGTATAAAAACACTGGTAAATCTCTGCTAATTTCCATCATGACCTTAGCAAACATTGCCAAGTGAACAGGTAAATCAGAGTTGTCTGCGTGGATTTGACTCTCTTCATAAGATGACAGAAATCAGTGATGCTGGAGGAAAAGAGGTCATCCATGAGAAACTGAGCTGACAGCAGCCAAAATCATCCAGCAACTTCATACACACATTGCAGCTCCACCACAAACAATATGAACAGCCTGGTTTGACCTCCGCAACAAGTTAACTTTGGGTACAGTTGAAGTCAAAAATTGTTTTATTTATTTATTTTTATTTTTATTTATTTACAACAAACAAACATTATTTATAATTAAACTATAAATCACTATTGATATAATCACTTTTTACTGGAGCAAAAAAATTCTCACAGTATTTCTGATAATATTTTTTCTTTTAAAGAAAGTCTTATTTGTTTTATTTCAGCTAGAATAAAAGCAGTTTTTAATTTTTTAAAAAACATTTTAAGGTCAATATTATTTGCCCCCTTAAGCAACATTTTTTTGATTGTCTACAGATCAAACCACTGTTATACATTGATTTGCCTAATGAACCTAGTTAGGCCTTTAAAATGCACTTTAAGCTGAATACTAGCATCTTGAAAATTTTCTAGTAAAATATTATGTACTGTCATCATTGAAAAAATAAAACAAAAATCAGAAATTAGTCAATGTTGAAAAAAATATTTCATTCATTAAACAAAAATGGGGGGGGGGAATATACAAGGGGGGCTAATAATTCAGGATGGGTATTAATGAGGACTTCAACTGTACTTTGGGATGATATTTCATTTAACTCACTATGTTCAGACTCAGTCAAATGTGGTTGTTTTCCTTTTTCCGAGCTCTATCCATCTCGCTCACGCTGTGCAAAACAAGGAAGACACAGGCTACTGTTCTCCGAGTCCTTCTCACATGACATCACTGCTCTGAGGCAAAGATGCTTCACCATTTTCCCAGCATCATATGGAGATGAGCCACTGGAGATGAGCAGAACAACGGCGTTCTTCTCTATTTTACACAAACTCTTGAGGATGCATTTCTAACCATGCATAAGCATCAAAATATATGTAAAAGGCCCTCAATCACATCTTGAGGAACTTGGATAGATGCTTAATGATCACATACAGATGTTAACAGTTCAATGAATTCCCTCTACCGCTGCATTCACCACCGCATTTGCAAACTGCTGTTACAGCTAAATTCATTCATTCATTCATTCATTTTCCTTCGGCTTAGTCGCGTTATATATCAGCAGTCGCCACAGCGGAATGAACCACCAACTTATGCAGAATATGTTTTACACAGCAGATGCCCTTCCAGCTGCAACCTAGTACTGGGAAACAGCCATACACTCTTACATTCGCACACATACACTACGGCCAATTTAGTTTGTTCAATTTATCTATACCCCATGTCTTTTGACCCAAGGAAACCCACCCCAAACACAAGGAGAACTCCACACAGAAATGCCAACTGACCGAAGCAGGGCTTGATCAAGTGACCTTCTTTTTTTTTAAAGTGACAGTGCTAACCACTGAGCCACCGTGCCACCCTTTACACCGAAATACATTTTAATAATCCTGTGGTGGCATCACACACAGCAGCGGTCCCTGTCACATGTATATGAATCAAATGAAGAGAGTTTGATTCTTTGTTTCAGCAATAGATAAACTACATCAATGAAGTGTGAAAGGAAAGTTTCCACTATACGCATCAGTATTAATAAATGTTTTTATGCGATAAACAGCATAGTCAACATTTGTAGTAGTTAAAAAAAATCATCAAAGTTGTCCTAAAACTATTAAACGATATCCATTCTTGTCTTAGGACTTTTTTCAAAACTTGGACTATTGTACAGTATATTGCTATATGAATTAGGGTTGGGCCGATAAATTATGTTATATCGAATCGCAATAAAATTTATGCAAAGAACAATGATAAACTGGGCATTTTTACTCTATATTGATCTATATAGATCGAACAGCTGAAATGCGCAACAATGGGAATCTAAAAGTGTGTTTATATTAGAGATGTACTAAATTTTCAGCCACCAAAAATTTATCGGCCGAAAATATGTTATGCCATTTAATGGACCCTCTACTTTTTGTGGCTTCAGTCATTGTTGGGATAATCTGTTAAATCTAGAAGCATTAACAACTTATATAGAAATATATATCGCTATCGTGTCAATATGGTAAATAATTATCTAGATTGCATTTTTGCTAAAATCGCACAGCCCTAATATAAATACAGTTTCATCAGAGAGTTATTGCTCTCTGAGCTCTGGAAAAGATTCATAATTTCAGATTCACCGGGATGAATTTGTGGAGATGTGCATATGCAAAATATATATTCATAACCCATATATATATATAAGGAATAAGGCATAAATTGGTGTCATAAAAATCACAAGTCTAATATGATTTAATGGTCAAAATGGTTGACTTATTGGTCAAATTGTAAATTATCTCTCCCTATTAAAAGAGTTTTAAACAAATATTGATTATCTGAAATCTGCAAAAATCCAATAATTCACTTCAATATTGTTGCTTGGCTCCCATGTTCAACTCAAAATAGTGCAGTACGTTGCAGTACATTTTTTGTTTTTCTTTCGCATACGACTACCAACCAGTTGAAGGGAACACAAAAAATCAGTGTCATATGCGATGTAAGGACACAAACTCCATTTCAGTGGCATTTAAGGACTGTGTCCCAGGAACATTGGGATCTCTGCGGTGGACTGGCACAGAGATGAACTGCTGAGAGTAAAAGAACTGACGACAAAACACTATGAGAAAGTGAATGAAACAGACAAAGCGCACGGTTACATAACAATCTGGGTTACATCCAGAGCCCCACAGCAAGGTGGACATTAGTTTCCTCAGATGAACACTGACTCACTGTCTCAAACACAGACTGACAGGGGGACGACTTGTGCTACTGTACCAACACAGGGACAAAATATCATTCCTATTCACCTCACACTGACCTCAATCAAGTTTCAAAGCGGAAATAAATGACAAAATCCCTGTGTGATTACCCCTATGCTGTAAACTGACATGTTTTTCAAAAATACAGTTTAAATGCTGTAAAAGAGTGCTCAGTTTCCTTTATTACACACATAATCAAGCACATGAAAGATTTATAAAGTTTTCAGTTTCTGCACTTTCATTTTAAGAGTGTATGAAATATATGATCTTCAACTACATGAACAAATGGACTTAAAAACTAAAATGACATTTTATTTGATGACATTATTTTACAACAGTTTCTAAAGATTAATGTTTTTAACTTTTATTTGATTAATGTTCAATTGTTTTGATCATAAATTTCTATCACTTTACAAATCCGGGAAAAAATGTTGATAAAAAACTTGATTGGACATGCCTTTAGATTATCACATCATTTCATTAAATCAATAAAATAGATCACAGACAAAACACTGTGGAACACTGGAAACATAAAACAGAATAAATAAAAAAATAAATAACTAAATAAACAAAATTAACTAACTAAATAAAACTTAATAAATAAACAAGTAAATAAATGAATGAATAAAAAAATAAACAAAAATAAATAAAAATAAATTAATTAAATGAAGTAAATAAATAAACAAAACTAACTAAATAAATAAAACTAAATAAATAAACTAAGTAAATAAATAAACAAGTAAATTAATGAATAAATAAAAAAATAAACAAAACTAACTAAATAAAAATAAATAAATAAATAAATTATTAAAATGAAGTAAATAAATAAATAAATAAATAAATAAATACCTAAATAAATAAATAAATACCTAAATAAATAAATAAATAAATAAATAAATAAATAAATAAAAATTCAGGGCCCCAAAATGTGAAATGTATAAGAAAAGTGATTTTTGGATTAATGAAAAACATTTTTGTATATATTTGTATATATATTTTTAGATTTTGTAAAAATGATAATTGTTTTTTGGATTAAGGAAAATATTTTCGTATTTGCATATTTTTTTGCACATTTTGCATATGTACTTTTGAATTAACAAATAATAAAATAACAAAACACATATTTTAGGGCAGTTTAACAAAAATGTTTAAAAGTGTTTTTAGATCGTATAGGCTTTAAGATTTCAATTACATGCATGCTTACAACTTTCCCATTAAACAGAGTCCAGAAATATTCAAATTGGGGGGTGGGGGGGGGGGGGGAATAAACCTAGAAAAAGTAAAACGGGAGTTCAAACGCTGTTTAAGAGAATTAATTTTCTATATATGTAATATACAATTAATATATAATATTTAAGTATAAGCCATCTAAAACTCTCTAAGCATCTAGTTCTGTAGCTGCAGTCACTCTCAGCACGGCAGAGAGAAAAAGAGAGTATCAAAGAAGGAGCAAGTAAAGATGTCACCGAGTCCCTGTGAGCTCCATCTATCAGGCGATCTGAGCGAGACAAGCTTTTTTTTTTTTTTTTTTTTAAGCCTAAACCCATTCATCTCACTTTGCTTTCCTCTGGGAAAGAATGCGGTAACTTTATGAGGTTGCTTCATTGCCAAAACAAGCACAAATCTCATCATCTTCTCTTCAAAGCCATTCACTTGGTTAATTAACCATTCTCTTACAGAAACTACAGATTAGAGACACACAAACCTGTGATTCAAATCGTTCTATATTATATTGGGGAAATTCAGCAGTGTTTGTTTAATTTAAGTAACATTTTGAAATCTTAAAACAATCTAACACTGTAAGGGCCATAAATAACTCAAGGTGTGCATGCATGCTTGGTTTATTATGTGAAATTGTCCAAATATTGATATATCAGTTCTTGGTTCATAAGTCATGTATATAAAGGATGAAGTTTACGAAATGTGAAGAATGAAACTGATTCCATCACAGTCTAGACTGGACTTCACACATCACTGCATTACATCACACGCTTCAGTGACCTTCATCAGCACCACAAACACAACAACACGGCATTGTCTTATACAATAGTGTATTTATGCTTTGTTACAACTAAAATATGAAATGTGATCAAAGACATTTATTATTGTTAATAATAACAACAAAAACAACAACAGCAATAATAACAAAAAACAACTTAAAATTGATTTAATAATAGTTTGTATATTTAATAATATTAAATGATATTTACTTATCAGATTAAATATTTTGAATATTGACAGAATATTGAACAGATTAAAACAAACGCTACTTCACTGACAGCAATAATAAAAAATAATAAATGTAACAATTTCATATTTTATGCTACAATATGCAGTATAATTTATATAAGAGTACTATATGGCTCGTTTCCACTGACTGGTACAGTACGGTACAGTAGAGGGTCGGTATGGGCCACCTTTATCAGGCTTGCGTTTCCACTACCAAGGGTACCCTTTTGGTGTGCGTGGTGTACGACAGAGAGTTTTAGTCGACGTCATTCTCGCTCGAATAAATGTTTACAGTAAAGCCGTACAGGTCATTCACAAATCATATGAGAAGCACAAAACAGATGCTTTACACACATAAATACTTCATTACTACACTGTAAAAAATGGCCGTGATTTCAACAGTAAAAATGCTACAGTAAAAATCCGTAACCTGGTTAACAGTATGTTTCCTTAATATATACGGCGAATAACCGTAAATTGACATTCCCAGAATTCCCTGCAGGGCACATCACTTTGTATGCTTTTTGTTGACACTACTATGGATCTTTTTATTTGTTTTCCCATCAGTTATGTACATTAGAGATTTATGTTACATCTAATGCTGATAAACAATGTTTATTTCAGGAATTAAATTAAGCGTGTTACCATACTGGTGTTTAGTAGCTGTGTGAATGACACTGAGCACCTTCTGTACACTGATACACTCTTCTGCTTGTGGGAAAAGTTATTTGTGATGAGCATTGGTTCGTTATGTAACTTTCTCATCACCACCTGCATATGGCTGTGTTAACGTGTCTAACTGTGTAACAAAAGATGTGTAGATGTTGGTAATTCAAAATACAGACATATTACCTCTATAAATTAATAAAATACGGTAGTTTACCGTAAAAATTAGAAGTTACTTTTACGGTTTGTACCGTATTTTTAACTGTGAAGTACTGGCAACCACAGCTGCCGTTTTTTTACCGTAAATTTTACGGATTTATTTTTTACAGTGTAATACTTCATTACTCTTCTTTCTATGAATATGATTTGATTATAACTGCAGATCAATGACTGCGAAATAGCCTACGTCTCCAATTTTATTAAATAAATAAATAAATAAATGCAACATACATGAACACATACAGCCCCTTACAGTCTCCGATGTGTTACCAATTACAGAAAAACTACACACAGCACACATTCAGTCCTTACTTGAGTTCAAAAACAACAAGAAATATAGCCCACAGTCAGAGCAGACCTCTCATCTGTGTCTGTAATCTTCACCAGCACATGTAACCTCTGTTAGAGAGTAATTCTGTCATTCCCAGTTCATAATAGTCCAAACGACGATGAAGTGGCAGTTTGTTCATGATTTAGGTTGTTGAAACAGTTTGCTCCTGTGTTTTGTCGGGCTTCTCTTTTTTTCGCGCTTTGCTCTCACGTTTGTCCTTTTCTTTTCTGAAAGGATCAGACGTCGAAGACACTTCAATAATCACACACACGTTATTATTATCAGCTCGTTATATCGTCAAGTTCGCTATATCAAATATAGACGCGATCGCAAGCTCCTTGGAGAAAGCGAAAACCACTTGCACTTTTAGACTGCCTTGTAAATCAACAACAGGACACGGCAGATTTTGTTCTTCTTGGCTTTGTGGCTGTACATCAAGACAACAACAAGGTTTGTTTGAGCTCGGGAAATCCATGGCTCGTTATTATATGCATATAGTATTTGGATGTAATGTCTCAGCTCTGTATTAAAAATAGTGATGTGACGTTGTGCGCCGAGGCTTCGAAGCATGTATCAAAAAAACGATAAATCTCGCAGTGAAGCAGTGTACCGGAGCTTGATTCGTTTTGCCATCATCACGTGATCATTGACGTCCGAAGCTTAATTTTCGCCTATACGTGACTGCTTCGAATTTTGATTCAAAGCTTTAAACACCTTTAGGTTAGTAAAGTGTATAGAGAGAGATTAGGCGTCGATTACATACATTTCTAATGTTTCAAAGCACTGCACTGGTCCCACACTCCAGTAATTAAACTAAAATACAATGGTAATTTATAGTAAAAAGCTTTTGAACCATACTAAAGTGTATTAGCGTATTTTTTTCACAACTATCTTTAAAGAAAACCACTGCATATCATAATATAGTGTTTAATGGGGGCCAGCTGGTAAGCGCAACCTGAAAGCATTACTCCTTAGAGCATTCGCCTCCCATGCAGGAATTGCTGGTTCGATCCCCGCTTGGAATGGGACTAGTTGTAATATGATAAATGTAAATACTTTTGAATACCTTGGATTTAACTACAGTCATCGGTCGTGTAATGTAACAATCCTTATGTGTAAAAACTAGAGTAATTTGTTTATATTACTGTTGTTGTACTACATGAAAGAGTTGGTCAGTTGTGAACATTTGACATTATTGCAACACAGTGCTTTCCCACACTCTAACCAGAAGAGGTCCTCATCGAGCACTGATTCAGAAAGCTTCGAGTAACGAATCTTTTTCCGATACAATTGAGTCGAGCGCTTCACTGGTTCAGAAAGCTTCATTTCACCACCACTAAATAAAAACATGGCGGTAACTTTGTTTTCATTCTGGCTAGCTCCACGAGATCGTGACGCATCTCTGTAACCAATCAGCGTTCAGCTACGCGTGTAGCTCCACCTTTTGGTAACCCTTTTCGGTGTTTGGTACCCTTTCAAAACTTTTTAGCTCTGCTGCTAGTTTGTGATTAATCCTACAATACCAACCAGAATTATATTTAAAGTTAAGCAACACCAATATAAAAGTATAGGCAAGTAAAATGTCAGCCAAAGGTGTCAAGAAAGAGAAGAAACAGACAAAAAAATGAAGATGAATATTCCGAGGGTAAAGAAACTAGTGGCAGCTGGAGACGGCCCTGTTGAAGATGATGACGATGTAGTAACTTCGGGTGGAAATAACCAGAATAAGATATTATGAAAGCCGTAATGACCTTGAAAAGTGGACTTCATAAGAAAATTGATGGAGTCTAAGCAACAATTACAAACATAAGTAAGGAGATAAAGGAATGCACAAGGCGAATAGCACAAGCGGAGCAACGCATTTCAGATGCTGAAGATACCATCAGTGGGCTGGATATACAGAGTGAGCACGTTGGAAAATACTATAGTATATAGATATTTATAACACTACATATAATACTAGTCAGAATATTTTCAACAATCTTCATCAATTAAAAATGCACTGGCAAATGTTCAAACTAACATTAATTAAAACACTATAGAAGTACATTTTATTGATAGAATTTAATTGATCGTTTCGGTTAAATTATATATTTGAACAAATGTGACCTTACTATAAATTATGAGAGAAAGGGTGATTACGTAATTATCAGGACAGGCCCAAACAAATGGGTCAAAAACAAGTCTTTATTCATGGTTCTGTAACTGTGTGAACCAGCTGAGTTACAGATAATCGGAGCAAGCGCAAGACAATGTCCTAAATAAGAACATCTCGTTTCTTGGGGCTTATTACGTGTGTAAAAAATGATGGTTGTGCGTAAATTGGCTCTAAATGCGAATGGGAAAATTATGGTTGTGCGTCAAGGCTGTATGTGACCGAGCTGAAGTACTCACACATTTTACCTCATCCTTACACGCAAACACACAGATACACACAGTCAGCTGAGACTGGAAAGTTATGCAGTGAGGTGAAAGAAACAGGCTTTGTGCAGTGATAAAGACAACCTCCGGGGATTAAACCACGAGAGCATCTAGACTACAACTAACAAATGAGCTCTCCAATAAAAAAATGAATGAGGGATGAGGTGTTTTCAGAATAGGATTGTTAAATACCTGATTGGGTTTGAAGTATTCTGCGAATTTACAGCTGTCTCAACAGGTGTTTAATAGACTTCCAACATTCAACCCCATCACACAAAGCATGTCTAAAGCTCAGTGTTCCTCATTCAATATTTTTATAAGGCTGTGCATTTGACTGTGCTATTTAAAGGTTCAAGAAACCCTCAAGTACTTTTTTTGAGATTTTAACAGATTTGTGTGTGTTGAGCATCATTTAAGACAATGTTAGCACTTGTTAGCTTTAATTGTGGGGAAACCTGGATAATTTTGAGCTTTTGTCAGCTAATTTCATCTTCTGGGTTTAAAATAATTTCTGAGGCGAGATCAAAATAGGTGACGTAGTGCGAATCTGCTAGTGGAGTGATGATGCGTCAGTTTCTCATTGCGGACGTTTTTGCTATTTCTGTGGACAATTTTGGTAAAAATCTGCGGATATCTGCGGAATTATTTTGGGAGTATCAAAACTAAAACCTTAATATGTGAAATAAAACATAATATCTTTATAACTTTTATTTAATGTTTAAAACGCAAATCCAATTAGATTCATTTGTTTATTTGGTAAACAAACAAGTCTCATATAATATCTCTACTAAAAGACAGAAAAAATGACTGTACAAACTGGATTGTACATAAATCAGATGAACATTTTCATATTACTATATATATTAGTATAATAATAATATTATATTGATTTAACAAATTGTAGTTATGTGTATATGAAATTACGAATAACAAATGTAGCAGAACATTAAATTCCTGTTTATTTTTTTGCATTTTAACCTTGTAAACTTATGGCCATTATGAAGCATTTTTTGACAAAATTCTAAGGTAGACTTGAACCGAAAGAGGGGATTTCATGACCCTTTAAAAGCATCCACAAAGACAGGCACTAGACACCTAGTGCCCTAAAAAACAATCATCCACAAAAAAAAAAAAATAAATCAGTACACAAGTGGACTGGGTAATAGGAAGAATAGCAATGAGCAATTATTCAAAATGCATCTAATTATCTAATTGATTTAATCTTTGTTGAGGACCATATTGTGTCGATGGAAAACTGCTCCAAAAGGTAAACATTATGTTTGTCATCAAACTGGAGTAAGACTGAACCAAAAGTGCGTTAGGAAGTCAGTAGAGGTGAACTTTGGAGGACGTTTTCTGCAGCTGGAGTTCATCAGAAGATCCTGCATTCACAGCCAAACAGCCAGCAAATTTCACACAGGACAATAGCTATATGTTTCCATCCAGTGAATTAAATTTATGTGCAAAACTGGAATATCGCATCAAAGATGTGCAAATAAAGCAGCGTTTCCATCCAACAAGTCAAAGAGAACAAAACCGTCACTTCCTGATTAACTGGCACCAAATATCAACAGTAAAAACGGAATTTGCTGTGGTAGGAGAAGTTGCGTCAATCTTTTCTTTATTTAATAAATGACTAGCGCCTAAGACAATACGCCGACACACAATGAACGTGTGGTGGTGTTTGAAGGCCTGAGATGCGGAGCACAGACAGTTCTGGAGGTAATTCTTAATATAAAAACACTAATACTGAGATGATTAAGGCGTTTTAGAATGGCCAAAACAACATTTCAGATGTTTTACAGTGTGCTCAGCCTACTGGTTTGTCCATTCACACACATTTTTATCATCACATGATCTCTTATAACAAAATCACATGACTTTTCATGCACATACTGAAATTTGTTCGATAAAAGTGTTTCCATTGTACTACATGCGCATTTTTTCTTATCAAATAAAAAGTTTGTGCTACTCAGTTATGCGCATTCGTATTTTATGTGCATCTTGGCATTTCCATCAATCGATTATTTATGCGCATATAAGCAGCATAGCGCATAGGCAGTTACTTGAAGCTAAAAACACTGAAGTAATGAAATGGCAGCCCAGAGACCTGATGTAAACCTGATTGAAAATCTCTAGATGGAAAATCCTTGGCAACAGAGGTGTAGTCACTGAAATGAATACTAAAAACGAGATGATCAAGATCACAGCAAAGCAATGTGAGAGACTAGTGATGACCAGTGAGAGACTGCGCTATAAGGAATTTAATGACAAAAAGTTGAGACAACAAACATTTTTATGTTGATTTAACTTATTTTAATAAGCCAATCAGATTTCACCAAAAAAATTGTGTCTAAAAGTTATACAAAATTGATCTTAATATTTTAGTCAGTTTGATTGATGCAAGTTGAGTTGATTAGAAAAGTTAATGTGATTGAACTAAAATACTGTGTAGTGATGTGCTGTGAGAGACTAGTGGTGTCTGTGGCTGCAGAAGTCATTTAAGCAGGGCACTGTAAACCAACTACCCTTTTTTTTTTTTTTTTTTTACTTTTTTCTTATACTCTGTTCAACCAGCATGGTACAGCCATGGCGAACAAGGAAGATTACATTATTTCTAAACAAATCAAGTGTTCATTTCTGTATTATAGATATATCGTAGCTCTATAACTTCTTAAAAGAATGCTTCAGGCTTAACAGTAGTATCTCACTCAAGACAGGTATATGACCTGTAGCGTTAAGAAACTCTCATTAAGAGGTCTGATAATCCCCTTTTAGCCACTGACTGAATCTTGGGCTTAATCGTCTTGGTCTCTGCACCTTTGAGGAAGAAAACACGGTGATCCTTATAAATTTACAATGAGCTGCCAAGATAGCTATCAGTCAAAAATCAACCTCAAAATCTTTTTTCCCTTTATGCTTGTCAGTAAAAAAAAACATTTTAATGATTGGTTGGTGAATGTGAATCCGTGAATGAGAAGGAACTTGGAAACCCAGTCTGATTTTGATGGAGTGGGTTTGTTTTTAGCTGAAGGTCCCTGGTGAGAAGCCAAGGCATCTAAATGTGATTACTATTCTCCTATTTATAAAGCATTTGAGTCCTGCCAGTAGTACTGAGTTAATGGGGAAAAGTGGGTCAGCTTGTTTCATTTTGTCGCAGGAACTGCCAAAGGCCAGAGAGGGCCGGATGGAGTCCAACAGAGCACCCTTCCCCAATCAACACCACTTTGAGGATGGATCAATATGATTCGGGATTGACAAATCACGCTTAACTGTTTACTAATGATAAATAACTTACAGGTCACTTTAACAGACAGATTATGGATGTGTGTGAAAGCTGAATATATGTTGCATCATGACATGCTGTATATGAGTTCTCTCCATCTGAATGTTTTTTAAGGCAGCAGAACAGATTTGACCATCGCTGGGTCAGTGACATTAGGCCAATGTTGCTACTGATTAACAAAATGAATTTCAAAAATACATAAATAAAGCTAAAATAAAATTTACATTTTACAAAGAAAATTAAATACTTAAAAAAATTCAAATGAAGCCCAGATACAATCCTTAGTATGCTGTTGTAACCCAGAATACACAGCAAAATGGAAAGACCTGGATACTGCACAAACTGATATTTAGTGATACAAGAAAGGCTCTCTGTAGTCTCTCAAGACCCTATCATACACCCAACACAATAAGGCACAGGACATGTTTGCCCCAACGTGTTGCTATATTCAGACCAACGCAACCTTAATTTTCCATTTTCCGCCATGTTGTTTAAATAGCAAATCCATTTGCACCACTTTGTGGACTCATGAGTGTTTTGGTCTAGAAAAGACGTGTGTTGATGCGCATTGTTGGCGCGTTGCAATTTTGAGGAACTAAAATAGTGTCCAATAGATCAGCTAAGAGCAGGTCTAAAGTCCCACGTTAGTTGTGCACCTCTCTTACACATTGCTTAAAACACACAGGATGTACAGCAATACACAAATATCTTTACAAACGAAAGAGAATTAAAGGATTAAAATATTACAAAAATGATTATTTTCTACATAAACATAAAAACAACTGCCTTTATGCCTTCATCTTGGGGGGGGGGCTTTTTTTTGTTTATTCATGACAACTTCCTTTTGTATAATGTTATTATTATTAGCAGTATTATTTATTATATGCATATTTATATTTGTTTTAATAAAAACAAGCTTAGATTTGTCCACCTGTCAGGTTTTGGACCAAATGGGGCATAGCATGTGTGTTTGGATATAACGAACCACACTTCGTTATTATTGTTTATTTATTTGTTTGCTGCAAATTAGAACTGAATTTAGAAATAGTTTTGAAACAAATCTTTGCACTTAACAAACGAAATTAATTATGTAGGTTATTGGATATCTGCGTAGCCTACAACAACATTTTCATATCCACGAAAGAGAGAAAGAGAAAGTGAAAGTAAAGGCCAATTGGAGGAGGCTCGCTCTTTATCCTCACACTGGAGATGGCCTGTTTAACTGTTTTCTTGCTAGTGAAGCGTTCAGTTTTTTCACTTACAAAGTCCGCCATGTAAATAGCAAATGCGTCATGGCGAGACGCAACTGACTTAAGGGGAATGGGAGATGAGACTCTGATTGGTTTATTCTCAAAACACACCCAAAACTCATTAAGAGAATAAGCTCAACCCTGTTAGACCATGCGCTGCAATGCAGAGTGTATTTTTCTGTCCTTAAAATAGCAAAAGTGGATTCGGACAGGCCCTTAATGCTTTTGTGCCCTGTGCTTTAGACTTTGCGCCTAGATCATTGAAATAGAACCCAGTGAATCAAAGTCAAAAAGTCTTTTAAAATACAAAGAATGTATCCTTTAAATGACTGAACTGGTTCTATTATGTTTTATAATTAAAAAAAGCAACATATACATATACATATACATATACATATATATATATATATATATATATATATATATATATATATATATATATATATATATATATATATATTTAAAAACATAAAAATTGCAAAAACATTTAACTGCAACCCCATTACATTAAATGTTATCGTCGCTTAAATGTAACATTCAAAACTACATAAAATGACAAAACTACAATTGCTTAACTTACAAAAATCAACTGTTCTAAAACTTCAATTATTAGTTCTCGATCACTAGACATTATGGTGCTGCCTTCAGGAGGCCTGTCTGAAACCAGATCTTTAGGAAGACATCTGCATGGAAAAAACTGCTATTAGGTCACAGACTGCTGGGTATCCTTGGTCTGAGAAACAGCCAGACGGGGCTGTGGATGTGGCGAGTGAAGCAAACAGCAGTTCACCAATACTTCAGCTCAACTTGGCCATGAGGGCGAGGTCTTAAACATGCAAAATCACATGATCACTGAGAGAGAGAGACAGAGAGAGAAGTGCAGTAATGTGGAACAGAGCACACACACACACATACTCTTTATGAAGAGAAGACCGCCTCCGCCCAAAGCTCTGATCCAACATGAAAGTGTACACATGAAGCATTATGTACAAAGCAAAAGTGTCATCATTTACTTGTCATGTCATTACAAACCTGTATGACTTTCTTTTTTTTTTCCTCTGAAACAGAAAAGGAGATATTTGGAAGAATGTGAATGTCGCTCTTTTGGAACTGCGAGTGGTCATGAACTTGTACTGTTCTCTGAGGCCTGCTTACAAGATGTTTACACCAAAAAATATATACAAATCTCAGTTTAGAAGCAATAGGTTATCATCTGAATGGATCAGAAAGATATTTGTGAATGAATCATTGAATCACTCACTCAAATGATTTGCTCAGAAAGAGATTCATTCAAGAGGAAAACACTGCAGAGTTGATCTGAGAAACAAATACTGTTCTGCTAACGTGTAATACAGCAAATACCAATTTATGATACCTTCTCTGAAACAAATAAGGAGATATTTTGAGAAATGTGAATATAACTCTATTGTTACTCTACTGTTGAATATCAACTATGTTTTACAAAACATAGTTTATAAGTAACCGTTTTTTTCTGAATGGATCTGAATGATATTTGTGAATTGATCACTGAATCACTGACAAATGATTTGCTCAGAAAGAGATTCTTTCAAGAGGAAAACACTGTAGAGTTGATCTGGGAAACAAATACTGTTCTGCCAGATTTGAAACCATTTCAAACGGCTGTTTTTGGTTGTTTTTTTACTGCGGTGTACAAATAAATGTCAATTAATATCTTATTTTTGTGATGACATTTACTCACACTCTGATTTTCTGAAAAAACGGCAGGATGTCTCGGATGATTTTATTTTATTATATTTGATTTTATAAACATAATCTTATCAGGGTTCTTGCTGGGGGAAAAAAGAAGTACTCAATAATGTCTGCTTCAAACTAGAATTACAAAATTTTTGTAGGCCATAAACAATTTTAGTTTTACTTGTATTAAAACTGCTAACATGTAATACAGTAAACACCAATTTATGACACGTTCATGGTGAATTTAAATCCTTTAAAATGTTAAAACACAAGATCTGTCGCAATAATGAATACATCGACTTCTTGTTCAAAACATGCCATGACCTGAATAATTGTTAGTGACAATATATATAATGGCCATTATGTTTATATATTAAGGAATGTCAGCAATATTTTAGCTGATTGTGCATCTCATCTAATCTGCTTGAGAAGCCAGTCAGTTCAGGGAACTCCTTTACTACAGAAAAGATAAATGTTCATATTTTCATGAAAACTGCTGATGGTTTGGAAGTCATCATCCATACGAGCTCTGTTTTAAGGCTGCAGCTCACTTCCATAAAAGTACAAAATATATTCACAAATACTGGTAAAGCTATTTTACAAGGACATTTGGCTGCATTTACACTGCAGATCATGATGGTCAATTCCGATTTTGTGACTGTATCCGATTTTTTTCAGTGACCTGCTTAAATTATCTTTTAAAAGTGACTCATTTCCGATCGTCTGCATTTACACAGCACATGGCAAAGACGCAATGACCAGGTAAAAAAAACAAAAAAAAACAAAGAGCGGGTGCTGACTAACAGCTGATGATTAAAGAGTGCTCTTTTCTCTATTCCTATATGTAATCTGTTCGCAGTTTTTGACAAGCTGTTTTACTATAGTTTATGACAGAAAGTTTCTCATTTGTCCATCTTCTTTTGATATTTAAGCTTTTTTAAACCTTTGGGCATCTTAATGTAATGTCGATGGCGTGATTTATGGACGTGATGTATGCACTAGTTTTATTTTAGTTTATATTGGTTGCGTGACGGACATTGTGCTCTCTCGCTCTCGTTTACATGCTTAAATACCTGTGCTATATGACAATATAAAAGCTGTTTTAGTCCTCGTGTATGAGATTTAAGGTTTGCGACTCTGCTGAAGTCTGTTCTCAAATGAAAGCTGGAACAAAATATTCCAAGTTTTTTTAGATAAATTAGACATTCAGATTGAACCGGATCCTATATTAATTACATTTAGAGTTTACAAAGAATTTTTGAGACTTGCACAGGTACAACAACAGTTTGTTTCATATGGGCTGATCTCTGCCAAAAAACTTATCCTTTTTGTTTTGGAAAAAAAAAAGAAGTTCCAACCCTTAAATTAAAGCTGACAGAGTTAACGAGTACATTACATCTGGAAAAAAATCAGGCATACCCTAATAGACAAGATTTTGCAATTTGTAAAAAATTGGGTCCCCTTTTATTTCCTTTCTACAAACATGTGCTTAATAGGTTTACTATGCCTTTAGTACCTACTTTTTCCATTGGATAGCACTGGTGGGTGGGTGGTTGGGAAACGTATGTTTAATTATTGATTATTAAGTTTATGACTGTTTGCTTTTTTTTTCATTTCTTTTGAATGTCTAATAGTTAAAATTTAAGTTTTATGTTTGTATTTTTAAAAAAAAAGCCACAAAATGCTCTAAAAATGGCAATAACGTCCCTTATCACAAACATTTCTGTGATGATGCATCGAACACCACCAAAACGTTTTATTGTAAAAAAAAGAAAGAAAGAAAAAGCGTCCCTCATGTTAAATGCATGGAAAATAGTAACATTACATGGAACTTAATACTTAAAGTAAGTACACTGTAAAACCTAACATTTAACTTTATCAAATGAAATAAGTGTAGATAACTCAAAATTTACTGGAAGTTAATTCTACTCATTTAAAAAGAGTTTTGAACTTCAGTGTTGAAGGAAATGAGTTAATTAAATACCTCATAACTTAATCTTAAATGGAGGAAGTTCACAGCACTCATATAGATTTGTTTTTTAACTCAAATGGTTTGTAGCAATCGGTTTTCTCAAACGGTTTGAGTTGCCTTAACTTATTGGGTTTTACAGTACTCAGTTAGTTTGAGTTCTCTTCATTTATTGGGTTTTACTGTGCTCAAAATTGCTTCACTTAAATGGATTAAGTTCACAGTACTCATTAGGATTAGTTTTTTAACTTAAATTTTTTTTTTTTGCAATCGGTTTCCTCAAATGGTTTGAGTTACCTTAACTTATTGGGTTATACTTATTGTAGCAACTTTGAACAAAATGAGAGGGTGAAAAAGTCTGAATTTCAGTTATGGCTGAAAACACTTAGACATCATCTCTCATCAATCGAAAGAGTCACACTCCTCATAAATGTTTACAAAATGGCTTTTCTGTGCTACGCATCGCCTCTAACGGAAAAAGTGTTTGTGTGCAGATGAGGCAGAGCCCTGCTGTTTTGCTCTCTGAATATCCTCTCATTCACAGTCACGAGTCTACCATCCAGTGCTCGCTTGATAATCTGCTTCAGAGAAGGCTTGAATGCAAGCATGCACAGCCGCATGTGTTTTTCTGTTTGTGTGTGTGTGTGTGTGTGTGTGTGTGGGGGCGAGAGATTGCATGTGTGCATCCCCTCTGTGGACCCATCTGTTACCGCTGAGGGCATTTTAAAATATATCAGCCAAGAGATTTCAGATTTAAAAAAATTTAGCATCATATACATATATACACGTGCAGCGCTTGCTTTGTTTACAAAATGAATCAGCAGTAAATGCATCTCGTCCTGTACAAATCAGATGGCAGGAGATCTTTTGGTGGTGAAAAGCTTGGGAAAACTTTCCGAATGGATTACGGCAAAGCTTTGGCTACTTCCCAGAGTGGCAGGGAGCGTTAGAGACCAAAAACATTGAATCTTTGAGATCTACACTGCTGTCAGGCCAACAAAGAAGAAAGAGCTAATGAATACCATCAAAACAATGAGGTTGCCACAGATGCGGGGACTCCCAAAAAACCACTCACACCTAATTCACACAGCCGAAACCTTCAGAAGCCAAACAAACAGAGTAGAAAACTGGGTTTTTTCCTCAGGATGCCTTGTCAAGCTGATTGTCGTTGCCAAATATAGCAACAGAATGAGTCATTTTTTCACAAAAGTCAAAAACCAGTCTGGCACCTCAACAAAGCGAAAAGAATGACTCACCTCTATTGATGAGCTGGGCGGTGTGTGCTTATCTGCAATGGGGAGAACAAAAAGTAAAACATTAGATCCCACTCAATGTGTTCAAATCACATAAATCAAAACATTTATACATTTATTAACACACATATCTCTTTGTCTATAAATCTGTCAATTATCTTAAAGACTTTTCTATTTGGTGGTGGTTGTTATTAGTGCATTTCTAAAAGTGATTGTCATGTTTTTCTGGTTGGTTGCCTGATGAGGTTTGGGTTACTATATGATAGTGTCATCATTTTTGTTTTAACAATGTGTGAGCTGACATTAATTAGTGCAAAAAAAAACATAAATACATTTTGAAATACCTTGTATAAGATTTAAGAAATAATTCAGGCATAATCAATGGCTTGCCGTGCGTTTACGGATTTTAAATGCACAAAGTGGTTGCCTATAAAACCATTTAAACTGTTTGGATTTAAAATCGTTTATCACAAGCTGTTGATTACCCTACTTATTCTATGGTCATTTACCAAGGCATAGACAAGTGTTAGCTACCTCGTTGTGAATATTTTGGAGCATATCTGCAAGTTGGTTGATCCCCATCATCTCCCTGGTGAAGTGAGAGTCTGGCTGCAGATTGGGTGCACATGCAAGCTGAGACTGCATGCGATGTTTTAAATGTGCACACCTAATTCCGCCCCTAACCCCACCCCTACCCTCCACAGTGATGTCATTGGGGTGCACTCACACTATGCCATCCGAACCGTGCCCAGGCACGTTTCCTGGTTCATATGACAAGTGTGAGTGTTCCGAATTGGGCTCAGGCTGGGTTCAGTTGGCTGATCCTTGCCCGGTTGAAAGAGGTGTGCCAAAGCATGGTTCGGTTGGGCTTTGGTGTGGTATGCTTGTAGTGTGAGTGCAAAGCGTGACTGAGCCCGAAACTGAAGACGCGACATCACTTTTAAAGGACTGTTTCATATGAATTTATTAATCGTTCTTAATTTTCAATTAACGCAAACTGTAATAGTTTATTAAAGATGCAAAACCCCTCGCTGCATGTCAGCTGCAACTTCAGCAAACCTCTTAATACCTGCAGCACGAGGATTTTAATGATAATTTATGACCTTCAAAAGTGGTGGATCTGTTCCCACAAAATATTTGACTGTGTGTCATTGCATCCCAAACGACTAAATTGATATAACTAAAGCAATCTTCACTGTGCTGAGCGAGAGCGCTTCTCTTCCTGTAAACTGAACAGTCGCATCATCTATGAAGTAAGTGTGCTCAGGTTCGAAAGGTAAAGATGCAGTGTGAGTGCAGATCGTTGGGGGAGAGGGGACAACTGCGTTTCGGCACTGTTCAAGGCAACCGTGTCTAGTAAGAGTACGCCCTAGCTCTACTGAGTGCACGTGTCTGAGACTGCATCGCTTAGCCTGCATTTGCAAGTCTGCAGCCAGATACTACTAAGTGAAGCACATGTCCTTGCTCTTGAGGTTACAACAGAAGCAAACCACTAATTATGTATATGTTATATAATCATCATAATTATTAACAAAGTTTATTAACTGCATTTGTTTAGTTTTGTTTTTTTCTATTAAACATATCAAGTGAGTTTAAAGCATACAGGCACAAGAAACCACAGCATTTGTAGCTTTAACTAAGACTAGTTAAATTTAGGCATGGGCCGGTATAAGTTTCTGACGGTATGATAACCTTGGATAAAATATCACTGTTTCACAGTATTGTGTTTATTGCTGTAAAATAATTTCTTTTAAATGTCTTAGTAAAAAAACTACAACTTTTTCCCCCATTTAACACAATATATTACATTTTAGGAAAGATTTATAATATTTTGGAACAGTTAACATGTCGGTCAACATAATTAAAATAAACCATTGACTTCTACTATATTAGGTTCAAAACACAGATTTCTTTACAACACATTATAAAACACTTAAACACTTTACATACACCTTGGAACCAGTATAACAAAATATTTTTGCCATTTTAATACATTGACTTTTCCAAACCTTAAAACCAGTTATCATCCCATGCCTAATTAAATTACATTTTTATAATGAAGACTGCCAAATGTCATTTTACATTAGATTTTTAAATATTTGTGTCCAACTGCCATTAAGACTTACCAGACAAATAAAAAGCACTATTTTCTCTCATTTGTATGTCTGAATTCAAAAAGTCTGAATTTCAATTATGGCTGAAATCACTTAGACATCATCAAGTGAAAGCCTTCACACCCCTCATAAATGTTTACAAAATGGTTTATCTGTGTTATGCATCTAGTACTCAATAAAGCGTTCACTTGCTTCACCTTGAAAATGTAGGCTGACGACTTCAATAGAAGCAAACCACTGATTACCAGCTTCACAACTCATAGCAGATCTGTTTAATGGTTTAGAAGTTAGCACTAAAAATCAGTTCCCATGTACAAATGAATGGAACCTTACAGAAAGAACCTGACTTCTTCTTTCTGTTGTACGCACTGCAGGTGGTGGTTAATTAGATGTTTGGTCTAAGTAAAAATAATAATTAAATCCACTATTTCTCAGGTGCCTCTATCAATAGCAGTTTCTCCAAAACACACCACACCTCAACACGATTCAATTCTAAACCACAGATGACAATGGATGAGATATGTGCTCAAGTTTAATATTTGAGCAATTCCAGATGTGACATTTCATTAAAAACTTAAAGCATAAATACACAGAGAAAGTATGTTAACATCATATAAAAACATCTGTTTATATCTTCCAAAACAACTAACCACAGAGTTATGGGATCAGAAAAGTATCAATCTGTAAACATTTGTAAAATTTTAAATAAGGAAAATAAATATGCGTTACGGAAGTGACCCAAAAAGGTATGCGAGTTTACAGTAGGGTAGCAGGGTTTACTGGTACTATGGTAGTATCGGGATACTTTGGCTCCAAAATACTGGCGCTGCCACTGTAGTTTGAAAATGGTAGTATCGTCATTAACGGTCTACAATACATAATATTGCATGTGGAAAAGTCACTAAAATGCTCACACGTTTGTGCAACAATAGACTCTTTCATTTGAATAGAGAAGCCTTTTAAGGTTGCAAAACTGTGTAGAATTCTACCTTTAGCCTATTGCACGCTTTATTTCTGACGCTTCAGTTTAAACGCACATATGAATCAGTTCATTTCTGTCAATATGATTTAGTAGCTACAACAACCGCAACAATCTCTTTAAAAGAACGACTCACAAAGTGAAATTCTGAATTACTTTGTATTCCTATCGGATAAGACGACAACACAAACAATAGATGAAAAATCTTGTAAGAAAAATGCTCTTTTTGTAACAAATTTCGTTCAGTAAAATTTGTATCTTTATTTTAATGAATTTTTTGTTGGTCAGATATCTACAAAATAAACAAAAAGAGCTCATGCATTTTAGGTAAAGTAATGTGCAGATACTTTTTCAATAATAAGGGAATTATGAATTAAATTCAAGTAGTAGGGCTGGCTGACTTGGCCAAAAATCAAAATCTCGATTAACTGAACATTTTAACTCGATTAGGATTTATG
The DNA here is from genome assembly GCF_903798145.1 of Danio aesculapii. Lineage (NCBI taxonomy): Eukaryota > Metazoa > Chordata > Actinopteri > Cypriniformes > Danionidae > Danio > Danio aesculapii. Next base: position 34,230,284 of record NC_079453.1, on the reverse strand, counting down.
AATGATTATTTTATTTATTTTATGTTTTTGCCTTCATAGTTCATTGACAGGTTTTGTCCAATAAATATGCTCACATATTACAAATCAGAGATTTTTGAATGATGGGCGCATTACTTGATTTTAAAATAATTGAAGGTCGGCGCCAATAGCCTAGTGGTTAGTGCGTTGACACAAAGCACAGAGGTGCTCGCGGTGACCCGAGTTTGATTCCCGGCTTGAGGTCCTTTGCCGATCCTTCCCCTTTCTCTGCTCCCCACACTTTTCTGTCTCTAATCTCCAGACAATAAAGGTGAAAACCCATAAAAAATTATTATTAAAAAATAAATAAATAAAAAAAATTATTGAAGGAAAAACACACCGTCTATGATTATTTATTGTACATCAACGTTGAACAACTGAAATTTTTCTGCGACCAATCACAAAGCCTGCTCTAAGTGTCGTTGCGGTGTGTAGTTACATTGTTTAAGAGGTGCGCGGGTATGCAACCGTGCGAAGGCTGTGCCGGACCTTACGTGTGCGCTCAATGCAGAAGTATAACTTAATCAGTGTTAAGGCTGGTTTATACTTCTGCGTCGAGTGATCGGCATGACCCACGGTGCATGCCTCGCATGTTGCCGTGCATTTATACTTCTGCATGCTGTTCGTGTTGCTCTGCAATAGCTCTTTCAAAACGCTACCTGGCAGTAGGTGGTCCCGCCCACACTTGTCAGCGCTACCAAGCTGACCAATCACAAAGCTTGCACTACATGTCATTGCGACATGTAGTTAAATTCTTTGAGAGGTGCGCGTCAGTGTCGAGGACAGCCATGGCGAGGGCTATGAGATCACATGCAGGCTGCGCCTGCGGATCACATGACTTCACTCACGGTATGGAAAATAATTGAAAAAAGCTACCTGGTAGCTACCTAATTTTGATCGATTATAGGCCTATTATAACAAAAATATAGTATTTCTGACAACTTTATTTCATGGACTTGAGTTATGAATTACAGCATTGCAATACTACTTGGTATCACAATACTTTAACTGGTATACTATGGTAACGTGAATTATTGCTATCGCGCAACCCTAGTTTACAGTATACAACATACTTTGTTTTGCAAAAATAAAAAGAAATATTGTTAATCAAAAGAATAAAAGTCAGCTATCTATAGAACAAACATGATTGTATTTATTTTATTTGACTTTTTGCATTTATGAGGAAAAATCTTTGTTATGTATGTGACATCTCTCTGTTTTAGACATGACAGATGTGAAATTGGCACTTGTGTGACTTTGGTAAATCAAACATAATTGCAAGAAAACATTGATGGAGATTTTTGAGTATTTTGACAGTACTGTAAAATACAAGCCTACACAAAAAACCTAGAAAGAGTTTTATTTAAATAATAATTTCTTTTTTTTTCAGGACAAGGTTGACATTTACATGGAATTGCTCATTTATATTTGCATACTAATAATAATCACAATAAAAGATATTGTTTATTAACTGTATTTGCTGAGGCTTGCATCTATAGACGGGTTTGCAGTATATGACTAAATTTAATAAAAGGGAAATTGAGCATGGAAACCCCTTCCCCCACTTCTTTATTACAGAGAGAGACCTAGGGGTTCACCTCAGACAACCTTCACATGAAATATTAACTCAAAATCTATAGGAAACAGACTGAGAGGCAATTTACACCAGTGCAGCCTGAGATACACAACATCTAGAAATGGGTTGGAATCATAATGTCTGTCTCTCAGCCCTTCCTTTAGTGGCACTGAAGGTATAATGTTACAGTGTTAAAAGAAAGAGCTTCCTTTGGGACTGGCGGAGACCCAGAGTTCACTGCTGCCGCTAATGAATGAACCCAGTGTCATTGCAACGGCCATTTTCAACAACTGAAAAATCAAATATAACTGAAGGTGCGCACAGAAGTCTGAACTGAATCCTCAATCCATCCTGACATAATGAAGGTCTTTTTCAAGAAGTTCTTTTGTCTTTTAGCACAACTCGGATGGCCTTTTCATTGTTGTATGAAAACATACGAGTACTGTAATATTATCTTCCTATAAAGATGAAAGGAGATCACTGAAAATTATTCATCCTGCATTCTGACCTGGTTACCTTGGAAACCTATTCGCAAGGGTGCCTGACAAAAAAGCAGGTGCAAACCCACCTGACTAGAAAAAAATATATACAAATAATTTTTACATTTGTAAATTAAGTTTTACTCTGTAAACGACTTGAAATTTTCAAATTTTATATCAAAGTGTTGTTAAAAAAAACACAATTTAAAACACAAAACATTAGGGGTGTCAAAATTAATTGTTTCTTTGGTGCACCGCGATGCAGACGTGGACAATTCGGTATCGGTTCAGTAATAATCATAACTCGTTATTATGTACTGACGTCATTTATCTCATATGCGCTATGTCGCCGTAGCTTACTATGGCGAGGGAGGCGAGCGCGAGTATTTACAACACTCCAACTGCTTAATAACTCATAAACTCTGCACAATTTCACTGCGTGTGTGTTTTCTGGACAGTCTTTCACGGACACTTACAGCAGAAGCCCCTATTTCACTGCGATTGAGAGAATGAAAGTACTCCATTTCTCTCTCTCTCTCGTACTGTGGCCCATTTGACCTGCTAGCGTGACCTCTCCTTTCGGATGTTTTACAGCGATACTTCTGGATACAGAATCAGCTGTGATTGCCGCTGCTGCTTATCAGTGTCACTCATCTGTGAAGAGCGCAGCGCGCAAGAGCCAATCGCAGCCCTTTTTGTTGAGCGTGTGACCAATCAAAGGGGTGTAAGACAACTTGGTAGACAAGGATCAGAAAGCGAGCGGGATGTTTATATTTGTTTATATTATTTGCTAAAAATGCTCAGGTTGTTTAAAGGTACAGTTTAAAAAATAATAAACTGTGTATGGAAAGTGACGTCAATGCTCCATATCGAATTGAACCGAATTGATGGCATGACAATCGTAACCGAACCGAGAGACCAGTGTAGGTTCACAGCTCTACAAAACATGTTATGTATATGCTTATGCTATGTTTTTGTGTTTATATTCACTTTTAGACAACACAATATTCATTCATTCATTCATTCATTCACTTTGCTTTGACTTAATCCTTTATCTATCAGTGGCAGTGGTGTCAGGAATTTAACTTTACTAAGAAGTTTTAAAAATGTGTACTTTCACTTTCCCTCGAGTACATTTTCAGCGCTGTATCTGTACTTTTACTCCACTATTTTCATTCAACGTGTAGGCACAACTTTATTATTTTTCTTGTCTATGGTGATTGGCTAATAGAGAAGAAGCAGAAGTAGAGTACTAGAATTAGAATAATAATAATTATTTTACCAAGCCAAGTTCAACAATTTATTTAAAAACAAGCCAGCTTAATATATTAATAATTATGTTAATGATATATTACTATTATAGAAGAAAATACTAACAACCTCTGTGACAAATATGCTGTATTATCTGATGCCTTGATGCAACACCTTGTAAAGACAGAGTGAACGCTTTATCCATCTCAGATTAACCTATATCTTTCAGTTAGGCTTATCAGGAGAGCTTGCGCTTGTCATTTTTTTCTAGTTAGGATGCATGCTGTTTCATGGATTGCTGCAACTACAAATTGCTCTAGCTTTAGCAATCCGAGAAAACTACCTGGAGCATGGACACAGATTTAGGTTAACACACACATAACATCTCTAACAAACTCAAACAATTTAACACAGTTAAAGAGACAGTCTTATTCATCAGGACTGAATCTGGCACCTTCACAAGTCTGATATCATTGGCCAGTCAGCGTAATTTGAACATACCCACATCTGCCCGGCCAGCAAACTTCCCAAAGACAGCAGAATTCAGCAGACATTTGTGTTACATAAGCATTTGATTTTCCTGTCCGATAAAGAGTATCTGATCTAATTACCTGCTTGACATTTGGCACTATACGCTTTCAGGGCAAGAGACTTGTATTTCCAATCAGGGGAAAAAAGTGGACTATTGTGTGTCAGCTGCATTTGATAATCTTAAAAATGACTTTGATGATGATTATGATAAATAATATTCAACTAAATCACACTATCGTAAATCTTTATACGTAAAAGCAGAAGAAATCTACAGAAGTGTTCCTTGGAAAATGCACTTAACATTAAAGCACTAGCTAAATAAAAAAAGCTCAAAATCTAATTCACCCATTGTCGAAATCCTTAATTAGGGTGATGTAAGGATTGAGACATTCATCCCAATAATTATACTTATAACTGGCAAGTCAGATTAACTCCCAAAGGAGAAACAGAGATGGAGGCCAAATCCAAAAGCCTCAGGCTAAGGAACTTAAATGAGATAATGGCAGAAAATTTAATTTTACTTCTTCTGTCTGAGAAATCCCTCTCTCTAAATTAATTATTATGGAACAGAAGAGAAAGTAGTAATCTATATTCAAAGCACTACACTATTTTGTGTTTGAAATGCAGCGATATGCTAAAAATGTCATTTTCAAAGGTGTTAACTTTTAATAGTGATGACTTTAAGGAGGTTTTAAAAACATTTGACAAAAGAGGTTTTACTTAGGTGTCTGCTTCCAACTGAATTTACAAAAATAATTTTATATATCTACAAAGCATATAAATTGCAACTAAAGGACCTATTTCATATGTAAAACGAAACAACACTTAATCTGACATAAATTTACTTAAACTGAGGTAAAGTTGATATTTAAATTGGCACATTCTGATTTTCTTCTTAAAAATTGGAAAAGTATTATTGGCAAGTTCTAACTAAGGAAATCATAACTTCAACATATTTGCATTTCATTGCCTTGTACTTGTACATGTGTAATGACAATAAAGTTGAATCTAATGAGCCAAAGGCAGCACGGTGGCGCAGTGGTTAGCACTGTCGCCTCATAGCTAAAAGGTTGCTGGTTCGAGTCCCGGCTGGGTCAGTTGGCATTTCTGTGTTGAGTTTGCATGTTCTCCCCGTTTTTTGCACATCTCCCCGGTTTCCTCCAGGTGCTCCAGTTTCCCACTCAGTCCAAAGACATGCAGTGTATCAGTGTGCGTGTGTGAATGAGTGTGTATGATTGTTTTCCAGTACTGGGTTGCAGCTGGTAGGCCATCCGCTGTGTAAAACATATGCTGGATAAGTTGGCGGCTCATTCTGCTGTGGCGACCCCTGATGAATAAAGGGACTAAGCCAAAGGAAAATTAATGAATGAATAATAGCAGCCAATGACTATCAAAGTAAAACATTGCTAATGTTGTTAAAAGTCATTTCAATGCAATTTCAGACCCAATATTCAAATTAGCGAGGTAAACAATATAAGGACCGTTAATTGTGCGAATATAAAACCAACTTATACTTATGCTGTTATGTTATATTAAAAGGCATTTTAGTCTGCATCTGCCATAAATCACAGTAAAAATACATAATAGTTATTTTTGAACAGAAAACATATTGTTATCAGGATGCATTTTGATGAATGAAAAAAATATGTATTTTAAACTTTAATTATTTCTTATTTTTATTGAATTTTTAATTATTGTGATGTCTGAAATGGCTATTTTCTTCAATTTAAACTCATTAAATTTAATTATTGATGCATTGTGTGTTCCAAACAGCATATAAACATGCCTAAATGATGAATCTAGACAGTAAGTATGCATGATCTCACACGAATACAAGGCCAAAGAGCAGGTCCCTATTGTTGGCCTCATGACTGAAGGTGCTTATGGATGAATCCATCACATGGCCCTATTGTTTACAACGGCACGATGGTCTCCACGACACAACCGGTATTTCGGACAGCAAACGGTCTGTAAACGGTAATGCGATGAATAAAGGTCCAGGAACCACGAGACGCTAATATAATAAAAGCAAACGTAGAAAGTATAAATTAAATTCTCGTGTTTTAAAACATCCTCGAATAAAGCGCCTAAAATATGCATGTGAAGCTAGAACTGAGGTGTGTGGGCGTCCCTAAATGTTTCTAAATATAAAATGGCTTCCGTTAATCAAAATAACACCGTTTATATTTTGGATGTCAGTGTAATGCAGATGTAAATAACCCGTCTTGGATGCCAGGCTTCATGCTGCGCCATTTAATGCGCATTTACTGTGACTTCTTCACGTGTAAACATCACGGTTACCTGGATCGTTCGGCTGATATAATTTCACATTCCCGTCCTTCCGGATCCTCACATCTCCAGGACCTGCAATCCGTCCAGGTGGACTCACGCCTGTCTCTTTCCGCCTGTGTTTTTGCGTTAACCACCTGCAGCACTGATAACACACGGCCCAGGCTTGCTCCTCGTTGATCGGTTGACTGTACAGTGTTAAAATCTCCTCCAAACACAATTCCTCTTCCCCGTCCGTACAATCCATAGCGATGTCTTCAGTTCTCGCTCCATCTCCGGGATCCTGGAGAGCCGACGGTGAGATTAACATTCCTCCGTCAGTCATTCTTGGTCTCCGGGCTTCCAGAGAGCGGGACTGACTGTGTGTTTGGGTGAAAATGAGACAGAAACGGTATGTTTACGTTAGTTCTGTCATCGAGAAACACCGTATGCGTGTCCGCCTCTGCCGCCTGTGTGTCGATACCTCTGACTGAACGCGGACTGTGCTGCTACTGCTCTCGGACTCCCGGAGGCGCTCATATGACTTTTCCGCATGGTCTCAGAGTCAGTCAGTCCTCTGCCATGGAATTAAAACGATAATTAAATAGACTTATTTATTTATTTATTTAAAAGTGTTATCAATTTAAAAGTAAGTAAAATTGGAACTAGTAAGAAACACATGACTAGTTTTAAACACCTCATTTTATAAAATAATATTTTTATTCATTCATTTTCCTTCCGTTTATACATCAGGGGTCGTCACAGCGGAATGAACCACCAACTTATTCAGCATATGTTTAAAAAGTGGATGCCCTTCCAGGTGCAACCCAGTACTGGGAAACACCCATACACACTCATCCACACACATACACTATGGCCAAATTAGGCTTATTTAATTCACTTATAGCATGTGTCTTTGGACTGTGGGGGAAACGTGAACATGGGGATAACATTCCAACTGACCCAGCCGAGACACGAACCACTGACCTTCTTGCTATAAGACTACAGTGCTAACCACTGAGCCACCATGTCACCCATATTTTTATCCATTTGGGTAACATATTTTGGTGCATTCGAACAAAACAGATTTATCAAACAGTTCAATTTAATAAAAATAATATTTTAGTCACCAAACATCTTTAGAAATAGAAAGATAATGCATTTAAATGTATGTGAAATATAGCAAACAAAGTACAATTTCAGTTTTAAAGAGGGAAACAACTACAATCCAATAAAGCAAAGTAAAAGCTGTTGAGTGTAATATGTTAATATATATATATATATATATATATATATATATATATATATATATATATATATATATATATAAATAATATGATATAATTAATATAATTTAGGGTGACACATTGGTTAGCCCTGATCAATAAAGGGACTAAGCCGAAGAAAAATAAATGAATGAATAATAATATAATATAATTAATATAATATAATACGATATGTTTGTGTTGATTCATGTGAGGAGCACATGTTTTGTTCTGGACAGCATCATGGATATTGTAGTTTTCTGTGAAAAAAACAGATTCTTTTAAAATAAGTTAAATTAAAAGTTTTATTAGTAGTTTTTTCATTCATTCGATCATTTTCCTTTGGCTTAGTCCCTGATTAATCAGGTGTCGCCACAGCAGAGTGAACCTCCAATTACTCTGGCATATGATTTCCGCAGTTGATACCCTTCCAGCTGTAACCCAATACCGTGCTGCGAAACACCCATACACACTCTCAATCAGACACACTCATGCACTACAGCCAATTTAGGTTATCCAATTCACTTATAGAGTAGTTTTTAAAAATATTCCATGGATTCTGAGTATTTTTTGCACCCCATTGCTATTAACTACATAAACTCAAAATTGTGAGAAATAAAATACTGAGGGAAAAAACTATTTATAATTGCAAGTTTATACCTTTAAATTTAAACACGTAGCTCATTCATTCATTCATTCTTTCATTTTCTTTTTGGCTTAGTCCCTTTATTAATCCGGGGTCGCCACAGCAGAATGCACCGCCAACTTATCCAGAATATGTTTTACACAGCGGATGCCCTTCCAGCTGCAACCCATCTCTGGGAAATAAACACGCAGCTATAAGAAGAAAAATATGAAAAGTGAGATTAAGTTATTGTTCCAAATAGTCAATAAGACAATAATATTTTTTTAATTGTTTATTCTGTGACAGCTTCCATGCTGTTCATTGACAATACAAACAACTAGTGATCATCTCAATCATCTTAAATGTTTTTGTTGTTGTTTGCAATATAGTAACTATTGGACATAATTAATTCATTCATTCATTCATTTTCTTTTCGGCTTAGTCCCTTTATTAATTTGGGGTCGCCACAGCGGAATGAACCGCCAACTTATCCAGCAAGTTTTTACGCAACGGATGCCCTTCCAGCCGCAACCCATCATCGGGAAACATCCATACACACTCATTCACACACATACACTACGGACAATTTAGCTTACCCAGTTCACCTATACCGCATGTCTTTAGACTTGTGGGGGAAACTGGAGCACCCGGAGGAAACCCACACGAACACGGGGAGAACATGCAAACTCCACACAGAAACCCCAACTGACCCACCCAGGGCTCGAACCAGCGACCTTCTTGCAATTGTGCTACCCACTGCCCCACCGTGCTGCCCCTAACATAGTTAATCCAATACAAAATATTAGACGATTAGGAGAAGTGAATACAAAGCCCTTTAGACTATGGTTTGTTTGCCTGATGTTAAGCAAAAGAATAATGCTGAAAAGATAACGTTATGTTAAATCTTAACTTCAGTTTAGATGAAAAGTTTATTCAAATTCTGACTGTAACATTTAAATGTTAACCCTCAATGTAAAATTGTAAGTGGTATGCAAATTGTCAGGCCAGTGGGCTGTGCTAATAAAAAGAAAGAGGAATAAACCAACAGCCTTTGCACAAGCAGCCTGTTCTAAACACAGAATGGCAGTTAGACTAAAATTAAACCTGATTCATAGACAACTACTGCATACTCTTTTCTAAAACTTAAACTAAATTGCAGAATCCACATATATATAACATGATAAAAATTAGGTAAACTTATTTTATTTTTAGTAATTGGTTTCATAGTTTTGACTTAAAGACTGTAAATATGATAATTAATTTGCTGATAAGATTTTCACTCATGCCAATTGACGGTTAATTATCAAATGACATAATGCAATCAAACAAAATCTTGTTTCTTTTTTACAACATAACAAAATAAATACAGAAAACATACAGAAAAAATGTAGCCTATAAACCACTAGCCTATACTGATCAGCTTGCTCGTGTTTGTATTTCTGTTTGCATGGTCTGTCAATAATTTGGTTATCCAAAATTAAGATCTGAAAATAAATCCTGCGTGCAATGTTTCCCTTTTTTAACGCTTTATATGTTTATACAATGCAGAACGTTAAACTGTTTATGCAATATAAGATGAACTGCTCCATCTAGTGGTTCCAGTATTTCTGCAGCACTTGATGGGACAAAATACTTGTTTATTTAGGCTTTATTTTGTTAGGAATCCAAATGATTTATAATATGTAAGAAATAACCCATGACGGGCCATTGAAGTATTAAAAAATAATGCATATCCATGGTGGTGTTACATCTCAGGTGTGCCTTAAAACAATTCAATAGACCAGAGTTAATTACAGTTTGACTAGAGCACCTAAAGATGATTTCTTAGATTTCTATGTAGTATTTCTGTGTGTATGATATTTTTTTCTAAAGTCTAAAAGTCTAAAATCTAAAGTCTTTTGTTTTGTTGTGACTTCATTTGATTTTTGACAATTGTTGGCTTTGAAAGAGATGAAATAATTTATAATTAACAATGGTGTGAAACTACTTTAGCTGTGCTGTTCCCTGAAAAGTATTGCACACATTAGAACATTCATTGGCCAATCAAAATCAATCATTCAAAAGGGCCCCAAAGTTCAGAAAAAATAAAGGTCTATTATACTGAATCAGGTTTATTATGATAAAAATAATACTAAAACTAACCATGAAGCTAAAACCTAAAAAAAAAAATATTAATTGAAAATAAATAACAGAAAAAAAAGACACTTTCAAGACACTTCTATACAGCTGAAAGTGATGTTTAAAGGCTTAACTAGGTTAATTAGGTTAGCTAGGCAGGATAGGGCAATTAGGCAAGTTAATAAATAATGATGGTTTGTTCTGTAGACTATAAAAAAATAAATAATAAAAATAAATAAATAAAAATAAATATATATATATATTATATAAAAATGGAAATTTTTCAAATTAAATCCTTAAAATTGATTTTTTAAAATTTAAAACTGCTTATATTCTACCCGAAAAAAAAAAACAAATACAATTTTCTCCAGAAGAATAAATATTATCAGACATACTGTGAAATTTTGCTCTGTTAAACATCCTTTGGGAAATATTTAAAAAAAGAAGAAAAAAAAAATCAAAGGGGGGCTATTCATTCTGACTTCAACTGTGTGTATGTATATATATACATACACACAAAAATACATACAAAACAGCTAGTTGGCTATGATTTATTCATGCATTTGATGTGCTAAAATGAAAGGTAAGAAAAATAAAGATATTTAACCTATACATATACGACAGACACAGAAACAAATACTAATAAATACTAACATTTGAATAAATACTAATTAAAACAATATTATAAGTAATAGCTAAGTGACACTAAAATTATACCATGCCGAGCCAATGATTATCTTAAAAATAAATATTGTTTCATTTAATAGCAAAGTGCATATTTAAAATGCATACTGCAAATACTTAATGCGTAAATGCATATTTAGAAAATATATTTTTAAAAAATAAGATTAATGCTGCTATAATATTAACAACCAGATACATTTTTGATGGCAAATCTATAGGAGCCCGTCTTTTAAAAAATCAATGCTATCAGTATTCAAATTGCAGTGTAATTCTAAAAGCTATTATTAATTAACTGGTATGAGGATTTCTAGGTGTCACTACAGCCTATAATCTAGTTTTGCCATGCTAATGATCAGATGCAGCTATAGTCTAAGCATATATTATTAAGATGACATGTTCTAATTTCTCTCTGCAGCCTGTGATGTCTTATTAAGCCCGTAATTCTCCTCTGGGTTTCAGAGTGTATCCTCCGCAGCAGATTCTTTCCTCCACGGTTTCCTTGAGTGAGATGCAGTGTTAGATGAAACCCCCTCTAAAAGAGCTGTTCCCTCCTTCTGTGTTGTGCTCTTTGAGTCACTGATCTGCTGGCAAACACAAACAAGCTGTTACCATTTCAAAGGAAAAACAGGATGTATTATGGTCCCTTTCATAAAATGTCAAATAAATCTCTGGTGTGTCCCCTGAAAGTGTGTGAAGTTTCAGCTTCATATAGAAATACCCATCAGACTATTAATTATAGTTTGTCAAATTTTGAACCGATTATATTTGGGTCTGAGGAAAAACATGCCAAAACTACTTTATTGGCATGTCTGTTTAAATACAAATGAGGTGCTGCTTTCCATAAGAGGGTGTAGCCTTTACATCCAATTCTGACATTCCAGAAACAACAAAACAAGTGAATCTTACGCAGACAAAATGTCATCAGCAAAAAAACATCGACATGAAAACTCAAAAACACAATGTAACGCATGTTAAGTACACATGAAATCAAAACTAACCACATTGATTTGGTTAGCTCACATTGTTATATTTGTGGTGAACTATTCATCTGTACATGTCATTAAGAAAAAAAAGTTTGCCCTTGTATAAAATTGAAATCTGAAAATGCACTTCCTGTTTGTTTTCAGTTAAATTCTCAGATTATGTCTGTCTGAGCGTATTGGGCAGGGCTAACATACTTAACCACACCCCTCCAACTGTCAATTTTGACAAGAAACAGAAATGGTGAGGAGGAGGTGTCTGTTAGTTTGTAATAACTTTCACGAAACACTTTTCCCGATCAATGAAATGCCTACTTTACTACATCCAATCAGCTTGCGGTAGGAAAAAACAAGCCACACCCACTATTTTCTTATTTAATATTCTGTTTCACTAGGAACTGCGTCACAATCCAAAGAAAATAAATAAAAATCAGTCGCAGCTTCCTGTTCATGCAGACTTTAATGGCAAGCCGAACCTAAAGGCGAAGATAAAAGACTTTTATGCTGGGTTCACACCAAACGCGGAATTTAGTATTTGCGCAAGTACATTCCGGTACATTTCAAGTTAATGCAAATGTGAGAACCGAGGCAGATTTCCATCCCGCTGTGTGAATGACGAGGAATATGTAATGTATTTGCAGAGAACGTATGGAACCCAGGTGTCAACCCAGCCATGTTGGCCAATCAGAAAGGAGAAAACAGCGCGCACTCTGATGTCATGAGGCAAAAACTCTGGTTGTAGAGGTTTCAGAGAGTTTCGTTTTAGGTCATGTCCAGACGTTCATTGGTAGTTTTATAAACCGTTTTCCCGGCTTTCATTTAAAAACTTTTCAGAGGAAAATGCAAAAACACATTGTGATGCATATTAAGGGCAAGCCGAACCAACAGGTAGTGATAATGATATTTTTATGTTAGGTACACACCATACGGGGAATTAAGCATTTACACCAGTAAATTGCACAAAAATCAATGCAATCATGAGAACAGAGGTGGATTAGTGTCCCATGGGTGAACGACACAAATTATGCTATGCGTTTTCTGCGAATTTGTGGAATTTTGCCTCATTTTCAGTGTTTGATGTGAACCAAGCTGTGTTGGCCAATCAGATAAGAGAAACAGCACACACGCTGATGTCATGAGGCAAAATCTCCGCTGTATGTAGAGTTTTGGAAAATCTTTATCCTGGCTGGAGTTTTCAGAAAAGTTTGGTTTTGACAATGCATTTTTGTGTGGACAAACAGCCAAACCGCGTTTTTAAAATACCAGTGCCACTTCAATACTGCCGTTTTGAAAATACCTGTGCCTTAAGCCTTAATCTATGGTCATGTTAGGTATGCAAAATTCTGTCTAATGAGCCGAATCACTTTTAAGATGCTGATGACTGTTAAATGCATTAGCCCCACCTTGTGAAAAGAAAACAACTTTTCTATGTAACAACCAAATAACAACTTTTCATTTTCTGTCGGTCTTACACAATGTGAAAGTCAAGTTTTAAATAGGAAAATGATTTAAACTCAATCTGATTCAATGATTTATTAAAACTTAAAACTTAATTAAAACTCAACCATTTAACTCTATCGGACTTGTAAAATGAGCTTATTTCTTTAAAAAAACTAAAGTAGAGTTTTCTTTTATACTTGGGAAAAAATATTTCTATAATATATTTTCCCTACTGGAAAAAACTACATTTTAATAGTCTCAACTCTGCTATGTATTTTTGGCACATTTTCCATTAGGATTTATTGGTTAGGATTTATTGAACATGCTAACATGCAAATACACTCACCGGCTACTTTATTAGACACACCTGTCCAACTGCTCGTTAACGCAAATCACATGGCAGAAACTCAATGCATTTGAAGTTGCGGTCACACTGGGCTTTGTGTGTGTGAAATTCTGTCGTAAGGTGCTGCGAAAAGAGGCGGGATTAAACAAGATTATTAGATATAAAAAAAAAGCGAGCGATTGCTCTAAGTTTTTTAATTTCTGTCCAGAGAGGTCCTGTTTTGATCCTCGATTGGTCTCCTCAGTCAAGTGATGCGATTTCGCAGGTCAGAGTTCACCAAGCTTGAACTTTACACCGCAGCGAACTGCGAAACTTAACGCATGACCCTGTGTTTCCGGTCTGACACATTCGCGTGTGTATGAATGGAAGTCTATGGGAGGAAAAGTCTAGTGTGACCGCAGCTTAAGCATGTAGACACGGTCAAGACGATCTGCTGCAGTTCAAAACTGGGCATCAGAATGTGTAGGAAAGGTGATTTAAGTGACTTTGAATGTGGCATGGTTGTTGGTGCCAGACGGGCTGGTCTGAGTATTTCATAAACTGCTGATATACTGGAATTTTCCCAAACAACCATCTTTCGGGGTTACAGAGAACAATCCGAAAAAGAGAAAATATCCAGTGACTGGCAGTTCTGTGGGGGCATATGCCTTGTTGATGCAAGAGGTCAAAGGAGAATTGCCAGACTGAGCTAACAGAAAGGCAACAGTAACTCAAATAACCACTCGTTACAACCGAGGTCTGCAGAAGAGCATCTCTGAACACACAACATGTCCAACTTTGAGGCAGATAGGCTACAGCAGTAGAAGGCCACACTGGGTGCCACTCCTGTCAGCTAAGAACAGGAAACTGAGGCTACAATTCTCACAGGCTCACCAAAATTGGACAATAGAAGATTGGAAAAATGTTGCCTGTTCTGGTGAGTCTCGATTTCCAATGGTAGGGTCAGAATTTGTCGTCAACAACATAAAAGCATGGATCTATCCTGTCCTGACTTGTATTAACGGTTCAGGCTGGTGGTGGTGGTGTAATGATGTGGGGGATATTTTCTTGGCACACTTTGGACCCATTAGTACCAATTGGGCATCATGTCAACGCCACAGCCTACCTGAGTATTGTTGATGACAATGTCCATCTCTTTATGACCAGTGTACCAATCTTCTGATGGCTACTTCCCGCAGGATAACGCACCATATCATAAAGCGTGAATCATCTCAGACTGGTTTCTTGAACATGACAATGAGTTCACTGTACTCAAATGGCCTCCACCGTCACCAGACCTCAATCCAATAGAGCACCTTTGGGATGTGGTGGAATGGGAGATTCACATCATAGATATGCAGCCGACAAATCTGCAGCAACTGTGTGATGCTATCAAGTCATCAAGTCAATATGGACCAAAATCTCTGAGAATTATTTCCAGTACCTTGTTGAATCTATGCCACAAAAGATTAAGGCAATTCTGAAGGCAAAAGTGGGTCTAGTACCTAATAAAGTGGCCGGTGAGTGTAGATAGCAAAAACTTACCATCATAATTTCCCTTATATTCACAAAAGCCTTTGCAAATTCTATGATGGTTTCTAAAGTTTTCTTCAGCAGAGATGTTATTCAGACATTGGCCCAGCTGTTAGCAATGGCTCCATTAGCAAAACCCTGATGTTTAAAGCAATAAGCAGCTGAGGCTTTTGAGTGTGTCATGTTTCCTGAATATATGCCAGGTTTACTATTCAGTGACTCACACCTCATGACTGCAGGATGCTCTTTGATGGTTCGTGCTGGTGCTGGAAATCTGCTTCACACACTGAGTTCCTGCATTAACCATCCGTCTGCCTCTGACCTCCAATCCTCTACCTGAGGAGGAGATGACAATCTTATTTCACAATGGGCAGATAACAAAATTCACAGCATATTGTGATAATTCTGGAAGCTTCTTTAAAAGAACATTCACACCAAGGATGATGGTAAAAATCCCTCAAATCAGAGGATGATTGAATAAAAACGTTGACTAGTCAGAATCATCACTGCATTATAGCTATTATATAGCTTTATTTAGGCTCTGATTGACATCATCAGTTTCATGAACCAAAAGTCTATGGATTTAACGATGCATAATATTACAAATGGATGTCCTCTGGAATGTGAACCATTTAAATGGATAGTTCACTCAGAAAAATGTAACTTTATTCACCCTGAAGTGGTTCCAAATCTTTATGAGTTTGTTTTTTTTTTCTGTTGAACCTACACTCACCAGCCACTTTATTAGGTATACCTTACTAGTACCGGGTTGGACCAACTTTTGCCTTCAGAACTGCCTTAATCCTTCGTGGCATAGATTCAACAAGGTACTGGAAATATTCCTCAGAGATTTTGGTCCATATTGACATGATAGCATCACGCAGTTGCTGTAGATTTGTCAGCTGCACTTCCATGATGCGAATATCCCGTTCCACCACATCCCAACGGTGCTGTTTTGGATTAAGCTCTGGTGACTGTGGAGCCCATTTGAATCCAGTGAACTCATTGTCATGTTTAAGAAAC
The DNA here is from genome assembly GCF_903798145.1 of Danio aesculapii. Classification (NCBI taxonomy): domain Eukaryota; kingdom Metazoa; phylum Chordata; class Actinopteri; order Cypriniformes; family Danionidae; genus Danio; species Danio aesculapii. The sequence continues at coordinate 34,214,168 of NC_079453.1, read as the reverse complement.
CAGTCTGAGATGATTCATACTTTGTGATATGGTGCATTATCCTGCTGGAAGTAGCCATCAGAAGATGGGTACACTGTGGTCATAAAGAGATGGACATGGTCAGCAACAATACTCAGGTAGACTGTGGCATTGACACGATGCTCAATTGGTACTAATGGGCCCAAAGTGTGCCAAGAAAATATCCCCCACACCATTACACCACCACCAGCAGCCTGAACTATTGATAGAAGGCAGGATGGGTCCAGGCTTTCATGTTGTTGACACCAAATTCTGACCCTACCATCTGAATGTTGCAGCAGACATCGAGACCCATCAGACCAGGCAACTTTTTTCCAATCTTCTATTGTCCAATTGTGGTGAGGCTGTGCGAGTTGTAGCGTCAGTTTCCTGTTCTTAGCTGACAGAAGTGGCACCCGGTGTGGTCTTCTGCTGCTGTAGCCATCCGTGTCAAGGTTAGATGTGTTGTGCATTCAGAGATGCTCTTCTGCATACCTCTGTCATTTAAATCCCCATTCTGATGCTCAGTTTGAACTGCAGCAGATCGTCTTGACCATGTCTACATGCCTAAATGCACTGAGTTGCTGCCATGTGATAAAAAATTTGCGTTGGACAGGTGTACCTAATAAAGTGGCCGGTGGGTGTATAAGATATTTTGATTAAAGTTGGGACCCAGCAGACAAAAAAAAACTTTTTTTAGGATCCCCACATAAAAAAATACTATAGTATGTTATAGTATAAATAGCCAGTGTTTTGAATCATACTATATTAAACTGTAGTATACTGTATATGTTACAGCATTTGCATATTGTTAATGAATACTACATCATAATGTAATATTAACTATAGTGATCTAAAAAACTGTAATAAATACTGAAGTATACTTGAGTTTTTACTACAGTGATCTGTGGTGTCTTGTAGTATACCCTATAGCTGTACAGTAGTATAGTATTGGGTAATTTGTAGTATTACCACAGAAACAATTAACTTCACGTGTTCAAAAAATTATAGTATTACAAAAAAAATCTATAGCATACTACAGTATTTTTTAATAGTATTTTAACAATCAAGACTTTTTGCACTTAAGCCAGGCGGAGTATATGGTATATTATTACTTTTGGCACACAAAAACACACATACCTGACAGTTTTGCATTGTCTTTAATAAGATGGCCACATTCTCCACGGACAGCGCGGTTCTTGTACATCATCATGTCGTTTGGGATTTCAGCCTCAGTGTTGGTGAGCCATGTCGACTCGGTCTCTCTGGTCCAGCTCTCCTGATATCGCGGCTCAATAGCATCTGCTCGACTCCCTCCGCAGCCCATTGAAAGATGATGAAACGCTGCATGCGATAATCAATGATGCAGACGGGCGCGCGCCTTTATCTGCGTGTCCCGCGCGCGCAGCTGTGCATGAATAGCCGAGTGCATTTGCCAAACTTGAAATTTGTCATACTCTACGTCATTGAGGGCTGGTTACAGTTTATTTACTGGATAGTCAGTGGAGACCGGTCTATTGTTTACACCAAAACAAACAAGAAAGGAATGCGTTTTAGCCATTTTTAAATATAAATTATACCATACACATATAGTGCACAAAATGACACTATACATTATGTATACACTCACCGGCCACTTTTTTAGGTATACCTTAGTAGTACCGGGTTTGACCCTCTTTGCCTTCAGAACTGCCTTAATCCTTTGTGGCATAGATTCAACAAAGTACTGGAAATATTCCTCAGAGATTTTGGTCCATACTGACATGATAGCATCACACAGTTGCTGCAGAATTGTTGGCTGCACATCCATGATGCGAATCTCCCGTTCAACCACATCCCAAAGGTGCTCTTGAATTGAGCTCTGGTGACTGTGGAGGCCATTTGAGTACAGTGAACTCATTGTCATGTTCAAGAAACCAGATGGTTCGCACTTTATGACATGGCGTGTCATCCTGATGGAAGTAGCCACCAGAAGATAGGTACACTGTGGTCATAAATGGATGGACATGGTCAGCAACAATACTCGGGTAGACTGTGTCGTTGACACGATGCTCAATTGGTACTAATGGGTCCAAAGTGTGCCAAGAAAATATCCCCCACATCATTACACCACCAGCAGCAGCAACTGTTGATACAAGGCAGGATGGATCCATGCTTTCAAGTTGTTGGAGCCAAATTCTGACCCTATCATCCGAATGTCGCAGCAGAAATCGAGACTCATTAGACCAGGCAACATTTTCCTAATCTTCTATTCTCCGATTTTGGTGAGCCTGTGTGAATTGTAGCCTGTTTCCTGTTCTTAGCCAACAGGAGTGGCACCCGGTGTGGTCTTTTGCTGCTGTAGCCCATCCGCTTCAAGGTTGAACATGTTCTGTGTTCAGAGATGCTTTTCTGCATACTACGATTGCAACGAGTGGTTATTTGACTTACTGTTGCCTTTCAGTCAGCTCGAACCAGTCTGGCCATTCTCCTCTGACCTCTGGCATTATCAAGGCATTTGCACCCACAGAACTGCTGCTCACTGGATATTTTCTCTTTTTCAGACTATTCTCTGTAAACCCTAGAGTTGGTTGTGCGTGAAAATCCCACTAGATCAGCAGTTTCTGAAATACTCAGACCAGCCCATCTGCCACCAACAGCCATGCCACATTCAAAGTCTCTTAAATCACCTCTATTCTGATGCTGTTTGAACTGCAGAAGATCGTCTTGACCATGTCTACATGTCTATATGCATTAAGTTGCTGCCATGTGATTGACTGATTAGAAATTAGCGTTAACAAGCAGTTGGAGAGGTGTACCTAATAAAGAGACCAGTTAGTGGATAGATAGATAGATAGATAGATAGATAGATAGATAGATAGATAGATAGATAGATAGATAGATAGATAGATAGATAGATAGATAGATAGATAGATAGATAGATAGATAGATAGATAGATAGATAGATAGATAGATAGATAGATAGATAGATAGATAGATAGATAGATAGATAGATAGATAGATAGATAGATAGATAGATAGGCTATTTCTAAAATAAAATACACCAGATAATGTGCTATAACTTAAGTTTATTGACTTTGATTGGTCTTTACATTCAGCTTGTGGTCTTGTATTTCACCTTTGCCCAATGACAATATAAATACATTTAATCTCACAGTAGCACAAACACAAACAAACACAGTAGCTCTTCACACAACACAACTAGACATGATCACTGCATTACCCGCGCATGGCACAGAGTGAGCACCAACTGAAGATGAAAAACAACACCATGCACAACCATTACTGGCTCAGTGAACGAGGAGTGTTCAAAGTTGGACCTGACGTGCCCTCAAAAGGACAAATATTAAAGCCCTGAAAATCCTTCATCTGAAAACACATTAAATCAATAACACAGACAGAGAAATCCGACTCCTTCATTGAAAGTTGCTGGAATGATAAATAAATTAGACAGTGAGAGATTAGTAGTAGCTAAAGACAGAACGAACAATACGTGTTTACTAATAAATTATCAGGGTCAGTGTTGGTTAAAAAGGATGAAATGGTCAATTTGATGTCTATTTTAATTCGAGGAGATTGGCGTCGATCTTGTAATAAACGTATGGATAGTACTCCTGCTGGCTGAGATTCAGACCTGGGATGTCCACAGATCCCTAGAACACAATACAAATACAAAAAGCAGCTGATGAATTGCAACTAGATAAGTAAAGTTCGTAGACAAACTCTACGGTGTCTTGAGAAAGCCTCGTCTGAAAGTTTGAAGTAGTTTTAAATGAGTTCACACCTAGCTGATGATTGTAATAAAGCTTGTTTGGCATGCTGTCCTGGAAGAGAGCCCTGAGCTTATGAGATCCTCGAGCCCTAGCCTCCCTCCCGTTTGCAGGGCAAAAGGGGAGTTTGAGCTCAGGTAGATCTTGATGAACTCCCCCTGGCTTATTTCTAGCTAAATGGCGGATATGGAGGGCTGAGGAGAGGTGTACTCGCTAAGAGCTTGGCTATGATATCAATTTTGTGTGTTCAATTTACTTAGGTTGCGTGTTTTTGGACTGTGGGAGGAAACCGGAGAAACCGGAGAAAACCCACACGAACACGGGGAGTACGAGCAAACTCTGCACAGAAATGTCATCTGGTTTAGTCGGGACTTTAACCAGAGACATTCCTGCTGTGAGGCATCAGTGCTAATCACTGGGCTGCCGTGTCGCCCATCTTGAAAGGAGGGGGAGTAGGGTGGGAAGGGGGGGGAGGGTCTTCAAGACGAAGATATTGAGATAAGAAAACTGGTTATTTATAGTGAGTTAGGAAGCATCAGATTGGAGAATCAATCATGAGCTGATGCGGGAGCAGCTGAGAACAATCATAAGCACGTGATCCTCTCGAAATTAGTTTATAAATAAACTTCACAAATCATTGAAGTAGTTTTTAAAAAGTTTGAAACAGTCGGCATAGATCGATTTGTACATGTAGGCTAGCAGGTTTCTAGTATGGATTGGCATTTTTCTTGCTAGGTTGTTGATGGGGTGTTCTGAGTGGTGGTTAAGGTGTTGCTAGGGTGTTCTAAATTATTGTTAAAGTGTTGCTAGGGTGTTATGAGTGATTGCCAAGGAGTTGCTTGGGTGTTCTGAATTATTGCTAAGGTGTTGCTACGCGGTCGCTAAGGTGTTCTGAGTGGTTGATTAGCAGATGCTAAGGTGTTGCAATGCGGTTGCTAGGGTGTTCCAAGTAGTTGTTAAGGTGTTGCTAGGTGGTTGCTAAGTCATTGCTATGCGGTTGCTAGGGTGTTCTGAGTAGTTGCTAAGGTGTTGCTAGGGTGTTTTATGTGGTTGCTAAGGCATTGCTAGGCGGTTGCTAGGTTGTTCTGAGTGGTTGCTAAGGTGTTGCTAGGGTGTTCTAGGTGGTTACTAAGATGTTGCTAGGCGGTTGCTAAGGTGTTCTCAGTGGTTGCTAGGCAGTTGCTAACATAACTTACCATGGTTCTAGTATGAATTAGGTAAAGTCTAGATCGGATACGCGGCCGGCCTGAAGTGCAATATGCACATTAATATAGCAGCATTTTTTTATGACACTGTATAATTGTATAAATAATTAATACTTTTACAGTACTGTGACGGTTGGGTTTAGGGTGGGGGTGGGGATAGATGTTAATATAATACAATAAATGGAAAATTTTATAAATAATATAAATAAATCTTGTTAACTTCCGGCTGCATCCATATCCGATCTAGCAACAACCGCTTGTTGCTAGCATGTTTCTAGCATAAATTAGCATGTTGTTAACATGAATTTAGTATGAAATAGCATGTTGCCAGTGTGATTATTATATTGTTAATATGTATTAGTATGTCGTAGTATGTTTCTAGTGTAGATTAGTATATTGTTAGTATAGATTTGTATGATTCTAGTATGGATTAGTATGTTGCTAATATGATTAGCATGTTTCTAGCATGATAAGTATATTGTTAGTATGAATTGGTATGTTGTTAGTATGTCCAATGTAAAGTCAATGGCAGTTTTTTAAATGGAGTTTAGTCTGAGTTAAATGAGCCCAAACCTAAGTCTTTATGACAGTCTGGCGGAAAGTTATGAGGACAGAAATTTTGGTCCAATGTTAAGTCAATGGGACTTTTCCAAATTTTCCGGGTCAGTTTTCGAAATACTGTAAGTGGGATCAGTTGAAAAAGACATAGCAACTTAATTCAGTATAGTTTGGAGGTTTGTAGTTTGTAGTTTGAATGGTCTAGGAGGAGATGCGTTCTTAAAATAGTCTAAGAAGAAGAAGAAGAAGTTGATGTAGTATAACAGTATGTTGACTTTCTCAAGCCACCATAATTAATTGCATCCAAAATAAAAGTTTGCTTTGACATGATATGTGTGTGTGTATTATATTTATTTATTGCGTATATGTAATACACACACATACAAAAAATATATTTAAAAATATATACAAATCTGTACAAAACCGATTTTAGGCAAATATATTTAAATGTATAAATAATTTGTATCATATACATATATATTTTTTAGCTAAATATAAATAAACATTTTCCCAAATATATGCATGCATGTGCGTATTTATATATGCATAATAAATATACACAGAACACACACATATACTGTATTGTGTCAAAACAAATTTTTGTTTTGGAGGCGATTAATCACGATAAATTTTTTCCCAGCACTAAACATTTTATAACCGAACACCTATAATCAAACAGAAATGTATTCTTCAAAATGTAATATCTCCCAATTTCACAGTTTTTACTATATTTTTCAAATAAACATTGCCTTGTAACACAAATATATGACTTATTTCAGACTTTTGACTATACTGTAACTTACATCAATAACAGCAGCACTGCTGTCCAAGTGCTTGTAAAGATCCTTCAGAACTTCTCGCAGTTTCTTTACGTTCTTCTTGTTGGGCTGCAGCAGCATGGCCTGAAAATTGACTGGCAGTCCATACCTGGTAAATATAAACATGGACATCATATTTCTAACAGTATACATGAATTTTTCGGTTAAAAATTAAGGTAGGTAAGAGTTTGAAAAAAATGTTATGTGTGTAATATACAGTTGAAGTCAGAATTATTTGCCTTGCTGAATTATTAGAATTATTTAAATTCGTTGAAGAGAAATAAAAAAAAATTTCAACCCATTCCTAAACATAACAGTTTTACTAACTTATTTCTTTTATCTTTGCCCTGATGACACTACATGATATTTTACTAAATATTTTTCAACACACTAGTACTCAGCTTAATACACTTAATACATTCAATACATGCTCAATACATTACAGATATGCTCACTGAATACAAACCTAACAGATCACTCAGATCTTTAGGATCAAATAAATGAGAAAATTAATTCATTTTAATTCTTTTAATTTTTATTTTCTTGTTTCTTTTATTCCTGTTTATGTGAAGCACTTTGAATTACCATTGTTTATGAAATATGCTATTTAAATAAACTTGCCTTGCCTTAAAGTGCAATTTAAAGGCTTAACTAGGTTAATTAGGTAAGTTGGGGTAATTAGGCAGGTCATTGTATAACAATGGTTTGTTCTGTAGACAATCAAAAATAAATACATAGCTTAAGTGGGCTAATAATATTGAGCTTAAAATGGTTTTTAAAAAAACTGCTTTCATTCTAGCCAAAATAAAATAAATAAGCCTTTCTCCAGAAGAAAAAATATTATTAGACATACTGTGAAAAATCCCTTTCTCTGTTAAACATCATTTGGGAAATATTTAAAAAAGAAAAAAATTCTCAGGAGGGGTAATAATTTTGACTTCAATTGTACGTCTATCCTATAATATATGTCTTATCCTATAAATATTTTCCAAATATAAAAAAAAAATATTGTAATTTTTCGTTTTTTTTGTAAAGAAAAAACAATTAAGCAGAATAACAAATGTTTTTATTTGGATTTCTTTTAAAAATCTGTGTTAATCTAACAAAAAAAGCTCTCACTCCATTTAAGTATAATAAAAATGCTTTGAATGACAAAATTTAATTTTAAATTCGGAAGAAATGCCATCAGTAATAGTAGAAGTACTCAAACACAAAACTTTTAATCATAAGTACAAAGTATTTTTACTATTTAATATTTTTTTCCATGACTGTATCAATTAATTATACTCTAAACTGTACCTTAAGACCGACTCTGTGAAAACCCGCAGTGCCTTGATGTGTATCCATGCGATGAAAGCCTCGCTGAAGTTTACTTTCAGCCAACGCACCAAAGGACCCTGAAGTGCAGAAGCAGATTGATCACGGTTACCATTACTCACTTTTTTCTCTTTCCCCTTACATTAAATGAAAGCTAATCGAGGCTCCCGGGGGTCTTTCAAGCTGCCTGTGATTTTGAGGTTCCTCATCAACATCATTGTGAAAGATTTCATATAATGTTCAACATAGACAGCTGCACACATACAAACTGCTTTTTCTTGTCGGTGGAGAGGCGCGTCATCTCCTCTTTGTCTGCTTTCATCTCCTCTTCATTGTAGAGAAAATCGCGCACCATGAACCTGAAAATAAATATATAAATCAGACACGTCAGGTCAGTTTCTCTTTGATTTCACTGAAAGACATCAGAATAATGGACAGGCCTTCTTTTGTTTATACTAAAAATAATAGATATTAATTGTTATCGCCATACTTCCCCAGTTGATTGATTGATTGCATTCATTCATTTTCCTCACACTTTCATAGCAAAAAGGTTTTACAACTTATTTTAACTCCATTTGAACTTTTAAGCACTGCAAGGCTTCAGAGACTCACTTGTTCTCTCGTGCTTGTTGTTTGAAGTCATCAATGGCCTTCGTGAAGAGCGTGACACTAAACAACCCACTTTCTTGGTCTTCGAATAAAAGCCTAACAGAAAAGCAGATTAAAACTCATTATGAAAAATCTGCGTTTGTCTCTCATTCAACTGAATACAAAGAAATAAGCTGCTATGGGCATATAAACACATCTGAACGAGGACAATGAAAAGCTAAAACTTGTATAGGCCTCTTCACCATACTTAATATACCTCTATTGAGTTTCAAAGGCGTCATGAACCACTTATTTTTACTGAATTGTTTTCTTCACTTATAATGTCATCAACATTTTTCTGATGAAATTTTCGCCACACTTTTTTTTTCTGGGTTTTCACCTTTATTTGAGAGGACAGTAGAGAGTATTGACAGGAAAGCATGAGGAGTAGAGAGAGGGGAAGGATCGGCATAGGACCGCGAGGCAGAATCGAACTCGGGTCGCCGTAAGCACCGGAGTGCATGTGTCGACGCACTAACCACTACACCACTGGCGCCGACTTTTTAACACTGATTCTAATTTTAGATCCCAAAGTTCGAAAGCATTACTGTGTGCCAACCGATATAAACTTCTGTATGCTTGACAGCCAACATGTTGTGACTGTTTTGAGGTCAGAACGTTCTGTAACGACAGACAAAGCAAAACCAACCTTGTTGCTTTTGTGAAGCAACATTACTTAAGGATACAATATAGTCAGAACCACATTGTCTTTTACTTTTAATAACTCTCCAAATCAAGTATTAAATTGTGGCTTGTCTATAAACGGTGCATTGTTTAATTCATTTTACTTTAGATCCAAGTTCTTACTGAAAGAGTCTCGGTATTCATAAAAAATTATATTTTACATATAAATTATATTTTTATATATTATATATATAAAAAATTAACCATTGCTGATAACCATGTTCACTAAAAACAATTATATAGATATTTTCTAATGCTGGGATGAGAAAGAAGCCAACGCAATGTTTCTAGATGTCTTCAGAACATCTTAATGGTTTGGGTTTTTTGCATATAGAGCAGTGTTTTGCCTCGTTACTTATTAAAGTGTAAATTGGTAGGCGGAGCTAAGCAGGCAGTGATGTGGAAGCAGGCATTGATCTTCTTCTGCAGAGGCGGGGTTTAACCACACTATTCATTAATAAAGTGACACATTCCTTAACCTGTCGATTTGGCAAAGTGGCTGCAATATGAGTAGTTTTTAAACTTCGATACAAAGTTGTGAGTTCTGAAACTGACAGGATGGTTTTGATCTAATATAAGTCAAGGAGTCAAAAGATCAAGGAAATTCCGATTTCTCATTTCATGACCCCTTTAAAGGCAAAAAGTTCTGGAAATACTCAGAGTTGCTCTCAAATTTATTGCAATTCTTAATAAGGTCTTAGAAATATTCTCTGCTCTGAATGATGTCGAATGAAGATTTCTTGGTTTTCATGGTTAAGTTGATTATTTCAAATAGGTTTAATATTTTGTTTTCTGAAACCTCATAATCCAGTTAAACTCCTGTATTGCACTCTTAAAAAAATAAAGGTTCTTCCTTTTGCTATCTAGGGTTCCATACAGAAACTCTAACGTCCATAGAACAGTAATAAATGGTTATTTAATAAAAAATTGAAATTAGTTTTTTTTTATGTTAGTATCACTATTGGTAGATTTTAAGGATATCTATAAGCTAATGTGCTTTAAAACAGTGACAAAATTCACGTTTAGAAGATATAAAACTGATATAAACATGTAAGGTTTGTAGTTTGCCCACCTGAATGGATCAACGGTCTTTTTCATGTCCCCTCATCCTTCAGTTTCTCATTAAATCTTGACCAATCAAATGCTCTCTAGTATCTAACATGCCCCGCCTCCTACAAGACGCTTTACATTTAATGCGCTTGAGCTCAACCACTCTCACTGGCAGAGCGGTGGTAAAGCAAAATGCTATTGGCTGTTTTATAAAAAGGGGAGGAGCTACACTTTATTCCACCTTCTCTTCGTGTTTTGCTTGAGATGATGTCAAACATGGAATAAAAATGCACATTTCAAAGCACTTCACAGGACCTTTAAATCATTCAAAATAATGTTCTTCAACTAAATGGTTCCTTTTAGAGTACTTAATACAGTATCTATAGAGAACCCAAAATGGCTCTACTATGGCATCGCTCTGAAAACTTTTTAATCTTTATCTTTAAAAGTGTGTCACAGCAGTAAGAGAAACACTGTCTGCCCAAGCTCAAACGTGCACAAAAGAGCCAAGCATGATGTTAGGTTACAGACACACCAAGTTTACTCACTTTGTTGATCTTGGAACGACCATTTCAGAAAGAGTTTCATACGTCTTCTGCCACTCGGGATAGTTTGTCCTTTTTGGGGTAATAAAACAGAGAAAAGAGGCAATAACGACAGTATAAAGGCAGTTTAACAAATAAAGGGACAGTTCACCCTATAAATGAATCTCCCAAATGTAATTCCAACCCTGTCTTACTTCATTTCCTCTCTGGGATATAAAAAAGGTATTTTGAATCACATTAGTACGAAACTAAGACAACAAAGTCAGTTCCCATCGACTACTGTATTCTGTCCACACTATGAAAGTCTGGATCGACTTAAGAATGGCATTTCAAACTGTTTTATTACAAACATTATCCAAAATATTGTTGTTGTTTTATTTTCCACAAAAGAAACAGTCATGATAATGTTTTAATTAATGGCCAGTTTCTTGTACAGACCAATTGTTTTACTTCATAAGATCTCGATGTATGATTAACAGCCTTAAGTACTAATTTTGTTTAGATTTGTGTTTTGATTGTTTTTTGACCCTCAAAGTGCCAGTAGTCATTAACTTGCATTTCTCGAATCAACAAAGGACCAACTTTTCTTTAATGTTCTAGTGATGGAAAGTCACAAACATCTTAGATGACCTGAAGTCGTTCAAATTTACAGTTAATTATTTTTTTTATTTAATAGATGGGTGCTGTTTACTTTCATAATATAAACAAGATATGCAGTTGAAGTCAGAATTTTTAGCCCGCCTGAATTATTAGCACCCCTGTTTATTTTTTTCTCCAATTTCTGTTTAATGGAGAGAATATTTTTTCAACACATTTCCAAACATAATAGTTCTAATAACTCATTTCTAATAACTGATTTATTTTATCTGCCATGATAACTTATATTAATATTTGATTAGATATTTTTCAAGACACTTCTATACAGCTTAAAGTGACATTTAAAGGCTTAACAGGGTTAATTAGGTTAACTAGCCAGGTTAGGGTAAATAGGCAAGTTATTGTATAATGATGGTTTGCTCTGTAGACTATCAGAAAAAATATCTGGCTTAAAGAGGTTAATAATTTTTACCTTAAAATAGTTTTAAAAAACTCATTTTTTCTAGCTGAAATAAAACAAATAAACTTTCACCAGAAGAAAAAAATATTATCAGACCTACTGTGAAAATTTCCTAGCTTTGTTAAACATAATTTGGGAAATATTTAAACAGGAAAAAATTCAAAGGGGGGCTAATAATTCTGACTTCAACTATTGTCGAATATCTTGTCAATATCAGTCAAATATGTTAAATATCTTCAAATATCGATGGATTTGCTCTTCAGTGTTTGGACTTTCATCAGTGAATCTTAAACTACACTGAACTGAACTAAACTTCAACTCTGAAAACTGGACTGATGCAGTTTAAATTTACTAGATCATCTATATTAAGCTGCTTTGACACAATCTAAAGTGTAAAAGCGCTATAGAAATAAAGATGAATTGAAATGAAATGTAAAATGACTTACTTTGGAACGATTACAAGAAGAGTAGTCAGATATTCAGAGTCCAGCACAAAATCTTCCTTCTTGACTATATCGGCCAAACTCCTAGTCAAAAGACTCCCTCTAGTGGACAAGACATGTTATTACTTGATATGATTTAAAACATCATTAAATGTTGCAAGTAAATAGAAAATATAAAAGTCCCTCAGACTTACACATTCTTTCTCTCCAGGCTCTGCAGGCTGCCCTTTAGGCTATTATAGGCTGAAGCTCTGGCTTTAAGATCATTGTCAATCTGAGTCACTTGCTAATGACAAAAGCAAAGCATGTAATTTAACTAATGAAAGATCAATCTCCATGTTATAAACATAAAGATTTTAACATGCCTAACCTTGGACATGATCTCCGAGATGCTCTTAAGGGACTGTTTTATGGGATACTTGGCCATATCCCACTGGAACCGGGTAATATATGTAACCAGATCAACTGTGGAAATGATAATTACTTTTATTTATATTACTATAAAAATAACATTACGTACAAGAACATAAAATTATGAATAACAAGACTATGAGCAACTAGGATTTCATATAGTCAAAGACAAGCATCAAATGAATTGTAATAAGCTTTACTTATTATGTTTTTTTATAGATTATAATATGCAAATGACAAAAAGAAACGATGACTATCATACATATGATTCAGGAAGGACACACATTAATATGTAATGTAGTGTAAATAGTGTTTATAACAAAAATTTGTGAAGTATTTTTAGAAAAATAAATATTTGTTTTAATAAATAATAATACTTTTAATACTTTACACTTTGCTAATCTCCTTCAAAACACTGCTTTTTGCACTCATTTTTAATCATTTAAAATATAATAAACTTAGCATGATCATTTATTATTTTAGATTTTTTAATTACTATTGGTTAAACTATCCATGTTTTTTACATTTGTATAAATATGTCTGTTGTTCTGAATAACAATGTAACATGATTTTTATATATTATTATTATTATTATTATGTACCCATTGTTTGACATTTTATTTTTCAAAAAAGATTTAATACATTAAAACATTGAAAAAATAAAACATAAATTTGCATTTAATGCGCTTTTAATGTTTTTAAATTCACTTCTGTGCATTTAATTTGATGGAATGTCTCATCGATGACCCATAAATGTTAGTTTTAGATTACTACCTATAAAATATAATGTTTATGTGATGCATGTATTTACTCTCACTTGCCTCCATTGGCCAACAGATTCTCCTGGACTTTATCTCGACTGTCCTCTAACACATCGGTCATGTACTGGGCAACTTTCTTCACCACACTAGAAATAATTAAAAACACACCAACAGCACAAATATAAATATACAATTGAAGTCAAATTTATTCACCCTCTTGTGATTTTTTTTTCTTTTTCCAATATTTCCCAAATTCTGCTTAACAGAGCAAGGAATTTTTCACAGTATTTCCTAAACTCTCAGAAAAAAACCACCCGAACTCCCCTGTACTGGGCCTGTACTGTCATCATGGCAAAGATTAAATAAATCAGTTATTAGAAATTAGTTAATAAAACTATTATGTTTAGAAATGCGTTAAGAAAAACCTTTTTTTTTCCTTAAACAGAAGTTGGGACGAAATATACAGGGGGGCTAATAATTGTGACTTCAACTGTATATAAAACTGTATTTAGAGAACTACACTCTTAAAAAGAAGCGACCTCTGGCTTTGCTCCTTCGTATCTGCTCTCACTTCTGCAGATTTATGTGCCCTCCAGAAACTTGCGTTCTGTGAATGAACGTCGCCTCGTTGTTCCATCCCTAAGAGGGAAGAAATCACTTTCCCGAATTCTCGCATTCAATCTGCCCAGTTGGTGGAATGAACTCCCTAACTACATCAGAACAGCAGAGTCACTTGCTGTCTTCAAGAAATAACTAAAAACTCAACTGTTTAGTCTCCACTTTCCTTCCTAATCTGTAACTGCCTCTCTGGACTTTACACACCTGAAACTTGTCTATAGCACTTATTCACTGCTGCTCTTATAGTTGTGTCAATTGCTTCCTTGTCCTCATTTGTAAGTCGCTTTGGATAAAAGCGTCTGCTAAATTACTAAATGTAAATGTAAAAATAATAACGTTAAAAGGGGGTTTTGCAGTGATGCCATAGAAGAACCATTTTGGTTCCCGAAAGAACTTTCCAGCGTACACTTCTTCAAATTACCATTTTTTTTCTAAGTGAGAAGAAAATGAAGGATCTAAAGTGCATTTTTGCACTATAAAAAATCATTTGTGGAATGGAAAGTTTCTTTCCATGTTTAAGGTTCATCATAGCTGGTTTGTTTTGTTTAATAAAAGAACCATTATTTTTAAGATTGTATAATTTGTGACAAGCTTAAAAACAGCATGAAGGGACTTTTATGAACTTTAAGAATGTACTATGAGGTTGTGTCGTTGATTGTAAACAAAACACAAGACAAAAATAAAAAAATGGAACCTCTCCACGAAAGAGTCCAATTTGGCAAGCTCATCTGACAGCCCTACGAGGACATCCAGAGTTCCAACCTGTTGAGAAACACTAAAACTGATTAGACATGAGAAATGCCAGATATGTCTAGTAAATAAACCAGTGTTGTAAATGAAGAAGGGGATTTACTTTGAGTTCAGGGATGTTGAACTTGTTGTTAGTGGACAGGTTGTTGGACTCAGCTGTGGCCATGTTCATCTTGTCCCATGTCTGCTGACAGGTCTTGTCTCCAGGAGCAGAGATCAACCAGAACTCTGTCATGATGACGGCTCAGATGGTCACAGAAAAGGTCCTAAAAAGATGGAGATTGAATTGTGCGAGCAGACGAGAAAGACACAATCTTGACAACACATACAGTGCTTAACATACAAGTACACATCTCACAAATCTCTCTTTTAAATTAATATTTTAATAGGAAGCTATACAATATTACATTTGTGCATATACATTAGATTAGTCAGTACTGAAGCCAAATCTGGAGCTTATCTAGCAAAATAACTTACGATAACAGTTTAAAAACTAGTACACGCAAATTTATATGTTATAGAAAAATATTAGATTAAAAAAAAAATTTTTTTTGAAATTTTGTAGGTTCTAATTTTTTAATAAAAATATATATTTTTTTAATTTGTAATTTGTAATATATCTGTTTAATAAATCTGTTTTGTTTAAATGCACCAAAATACATTGCCTATATTCACTGAGAAATGGATAAAAATATTCATTTTCAAAATAGTGTGTACTCGGTTATGCTGAGCACTGTATAATATGTTCTGACCTGAAAGAGATACTTCTGAAAAGTGCAGTTTTTTATAAGGGAGCAAACTCTGCAAGTGTTTTGACCGCAAGATACACTTTTTTACAAGGAGATATAATTAGCCTACTTTTTCTTAATTAACATTTTGAGTCATCCGGAATCTGGGTATGTGTTGAGTACTTTTAGCTGTCAAAAATAATTCATGTTAAATTACATATTATTAAGTTACAGCAGGGAAAATGAGTATTGAACATGTCACCATTTTTCCCAGAACACATATTTCTAAAGGTGCTGTTGACTTGAAATTGTTCCCCTGAATGTTGGTAACAACCAAAGAAATCCATATATGCAAAGAAAATTTAGTTTAAATTTAGTTTACAAATTAATTTATGTGTAATAAAATGAAATGACAAAGGAAAACAGTATTGAACACATTAAGAAAGGGAGGTGTAGAAAGGCAGTGAAAGCCTAGACAACAACTGAAATATCTCAGTAGTCCTTCAGCAACCCTCTGCCCTTCGTCTTCTTAAATTAATATTAGCTGCTTCAGTCCAACATCTACATTATCAGGATGATAAAGATGAAATCAGGGTGGACATTTCAGCAAGACAATGATCCAAAACACAACCAAGGAAACTCTCAAATGCTTTCAGGAGAAAGAAAATCCAGCTGGAGAATGGCCTAATCAATAACCTGACTTTAATCCAATATAAAATAAAAAATAAAGATCAGATTTGATAGACGAGACCCACAGAACCATCATCAATTTTACACTCAGTTAAAGTCTGTAAAAAAACTCACACCTGAGCAATTAATGTGACTTCATTCTCCATAAAAGAGGGCGTCTTTAAGCTTCCATCACCAAAATAGCCTTTTATATAAAGTATTAAACACCGTTAAGTAGTTCAGAACTTTCTCCTTTGGTCTTTACATTGTTATTACATGTAACTCGTTTTTTAGATTTTTTTGGTTTTGTTTTATTATTATGTTCGTATAGTTTGAGTTTTTTCCAAAATCTGGTTCAATTCCATGTCAACAGCTCCTTTAGAAATATTATTCCAGGAAAAAACACGACATGTTCAATACTTATTTTCCTCACAGTACTTAGGTGTAAAAAAAAAAAAACTTTTACAAAATGTTTTAGGCTTTTGAATTTTGTTGATGATCCACTGTATGAAAAACTTCTCATTTTGCATTTTTAAATATTCAGTTTATTTAAGTGTTAAATTTATTTTTTTATTCATTTTCCTCTGAAACCTGCATGTGTGTGTGTGTGTGTGTAGTACTTGTAAATGTCAAAATATATATATTGTTAAATGATCTATTATTAAGTTATATTGGTGTCAGAAAACTTTTATTAATTATTGTTAGCCTTCAGAATTTTGTTGACGAACCCCTGTGTGAAAGACTTATAATTCGTCATTTAAAAAAAAGTTTATGCAATTGTTCCACAATTATTGTATTTCATTAAACTGGACAACTGTCAGGCAATCATGAGTTGTACATTTAAAAAAGTTAAATTAAATTCCATTAATTTCAGTGAGGTTAATACTGGTTATTATTAGAATAAATATTTACAATTACACTTTTGTAGTTTGATATTTCAAATAGTTTCTTGTCCTTTTAATTAAACCCTAAAAATGGTAAATCCCAAATACAGTAAAAATAATTAAATTTGTCAAAACATGGTATATACCTTATCGTACATGCACACACATTATTAATGTATCGTGGGGGGTTAACTATAATGGTAAATACATTGTGGAGGTCCTTTGAAGGTTGGTCATATGACCAAATTCACACTTCTCCATTTCATTCCATTAAATATCCAGTCACGAGCAATATAACTCATAGCTCCATCATGTCCTGCTTTAAATAGTATATACACATTTACATTTTACAGACAACATTTCTGATCATTGGCATGGTATATGTATACGTGACAAATTAAATGCGTTTCTTTAAGTCTGTAAATATTGAATGAGCAGCGTTTACGACTGTCACGACTATGATATTTAGGTCATTTTTGGCGTTACTTACCGATGTGATGAGTCAGCCAAGTACACTACAAGATAATCAGCTAAACCTGCAAAGTATTTTATACAAACATCGTTGAAAGCACAGTTAATTGAGCCGCTGTGCTGAAAACCCGTCAAACAGCATCACACTCCTAGTCAGCTGATCGGAGGCGGTTTGTGTTTCGTTCAGTTGACAGCTGCGTTCAGGATGCGCAGAGCGGACGGTTCTTCCAGTTGAACTGCATACACATTGCCTATAGTCCGTTGAAATTTGCTTGCTAAGCCACTATTTAATCTTCAAATAACACACGGGTTATATGGGTCAGAGACGGAAATGTTTTTTTAAATGATTTAAACGTGAAATAATATAATTGTGATAGCATATATTCCATGATTTACAGTATATGGTCAGGCATATTTACAACAGTGCAGTGACTAAAGAAAATTGTCATTTTAAATCTTTATACTTTGCCGCTATTTCAAACCTTATCAGCAATCATCAGCAAGTCTTTTTTAAATTATTGAAATAAATTTCAGTTTGATTGCTAATTACTTTAGAAATTAAATAAAGTTACAATAATACATGTTTGATCAACAGGTATTGATTTTTGCATAATTATGGCTGTTACGCAATATTTTCAGTATTTCTTCACTATTTTGCCATTTTTTTTACACAAGCTATTTAAAAGAAATCACAAATTTAATTTGCTTTTCGTGTAGGCATCTAAACCTTTTTTTTTTTGTCATTTAATGCAGAAACAATCATTTATTTAATATGTTTACAAAAAATATCTATAAAATACAAATTATGAGAAGGAAGTTTATAATCAACATGCAGCTGAGTATTTTAGAAAATTGAGCCGATGCCCTTTTTTGAGAGAAAGTGCCTTTATTCTGGGGAGGTTGTGTTATAATAAATTAAATTATGTATATTTGTGTTTGTGGACTACTTTTGGACAGATTCCAAAGACAATTATAGTATCTCAACTATGATAGACATGCATGCACACACAGCCAAACAAAACAGAAATATGGTGCACAGCCAATAAAGTATGGCTGTACTCACAAAATTTGAATGATGTCCTCATCTGTCATCGGAGGATACAGAGAGAGAGTAACAATTTTTATATCTGTATTCAATTGAGCTTAGGTGTGTGAGTTGTGAGAATTTTTTACTTTTTTTTTTTTTTTTTACATATTTTACATATTTACATTTTTACATGTGTGCTGCACAGTTTTGTTTAAGAGTATTAATTTATTAACTATTTAGTGGTTTGTCAGAATGTGATTTTTAGAAATGAAACAAAGATGGTAATTCAGAAAAGCTCCAATGGGGTATGGGGACTTTTAATATTCAATAAGCCAGCTCAAGTGCTTATACTCAATTCATTCCTTTACAAAATTACTGCATTTTAGATCTGGTTTCTTTAAAAATTTATTCTGCCTGATTGATAGACTATACGATATAAAGTGGGTCTCAGACCAGTCAAGAAGCACTGAATTAAATTCTATTGTTCTGCACCATAATTTTAAAAAATGAGCATTTATATACCAAGTTTAAAAAAGTTAATTATTCTTAGTAGATGTCTTTTGAATGTACAATATAGATATGTTTATTTGATGTGTTTTTTGTCCATGGGGTACTATGCTTCCATAGCCATTTATTTCTTATGAAAGTCAGTTGCTAGCATGTCCAACATTTTTGACAAAAAAAAAAAAATAATAATAAAATAAAATAAAAAAAATATATAATATATATATATATATATATATATATATATATATATATATATATATATATATATATATATATATATATATATATATATATATATATATATATATATATATATATAAAACAGAAAAAGAAACTCATGAAGCTATACCACCCAAGGGTCACTATATGGTGAGTAAGTTTAATTTTGGGGTGAACTATTGCTTTAATATAGAAGATAAACAGTTAACTGAAGATAAAAAGTTTACTGAAACAAGACCTTAGGAATAAGCATGTGCATTATAACAAGCTATTTGTCTAAAATTAAGCTTTTTAGTCTGTTTAGGGAATTATCATTCTTTGGCAGAAAAGCTAGAACCAAAAACCTAAAAATAATAACCTTTCACCCAGCAAACAGCCATGGAAATAATCGCACCTTACAGTGTTTTGTTTGTTTATGTATTATTCGGTGTGTTTGTTATGACAGCTTTGCCAACTGCGCACCTGTACTTTATGAATCAGACACAACACAACCGATTTTCGAGGACAAATGCAGTCTCCTGACAAAGTGCAAGAACAAAACATTTTAAATTACATTTAGTATATCTGTATTATTCACCGTAAATATAGTGTACAATATACCTATTTCATGTGACAAAATACTAATTTAAATATCTAAATATATTGGTGTATTTACCTACATTTCTCCTTTTCATTCTGTGAAAATATCCATAATGTGTCCACAAAAATTTGCTTAAAAGTACAAAAACGCTGGGTTGTTTTAATACATGTGTGGTTAAAAGATGGACAAACCCAACCGTTGGGTTGAAGTTCTTGTTTAAAAATTGAACCCATTATTTGAGTTTGTCCCTATTTTTTCCCAAATTTGGGCTGAATAACCTAGCTAAAGTGCCTATAATAGAAAACAAAGGAAAGATAAGGCAGTTGTTTAGCGTATATATATAAACAGACTCCACGTTGGCCCGTACATGTTCGAAGGAGTGTACTTTACCTAAAGGAATTTGCTAATGAATCTAAGAAAAACATAATTTCTTCTAGTACATTTGACCACGCCCCCTGCTCTGAGCGACAAGCTAATCTCATGAATATTATTCAAACTAGGCTCCTCCTCAGGACCGGAGCCAGACGTTAAGCCAGTCAGGTAACCTGATTAATAATCATAAGCAGGCTTTCACGCTAGGATTTGTACCGTTAGGCCCCGCCCCTTGTTCTCAAACAAACCGCCCGCCTTCCTCTTCCGACCATTTCTGCGTGAGTCCGACAGTCAGGGGCGCTCTCGTGTTCTACCGAGCCTTCTTCACCCAGGCATATGGCACATTCAGCCTCCTTTCTTTCTTCTTTTTGTGTCCCCACAACTCTTTAAAAATTCCGCCGAAAAAGAGAAGACGATTTTCCAAATCATTCAGGCCGTTATCTCACGTAAGTACCGCGTTTTTTGTTCTAGTCTTCTTCCCGGAAAAATCCGCCGTCTGCTGTGACACAACATGGCGGTTAGTTGTAGTGGCGCTTGTTATACAGGCAACGGCAATGCTGCGTGAAGGACAACGAGAAATGGATTTTGAACTCACAAATTATCCGAATTAAACCTGTTAATTGATACAAAATAACGAACTGTCTGAGAATGACGGGTGTAGTTGGGTAAATAGTTAGTGAGCTAATACAGTGGACCAAACCCAAGCGCTTACGACATGTCCTATCAGGTTATTGAATGACGAATGTGTTATACATTATTAAATATATACTGATTTACTGCGTGGTGTTATCAGATAAGACATTTATATGTGGTCACGACCTACATTATGATAGGACTAGTTATGTATTTTACGATTTTGTTTTCTTCTTTGAGAACAATTGTATTCGTGATACGTTAATCCATGCCAAAACTCGAATTAACATGCAATATCAATGTTTATTGTACCATAGTAACATGGCGTTAGTAAATATTGGGAAATATTCTCTTTTTAAAATAATAACTTTTTTTTTTTAATTGACCAGCTAAACTTAATCCCCCTAGAGCCTGACGTATAAGATACTTTTCTCATTTAAGATATGAGATCACTTGAAAACATTCGTTTTTCTGGATTTACTGGGTACAGTTTTGAATGGAACAGTTATATTTTTTTCCAAATCTTAAATACTAATACTGTAACGGTATTTAGAACTGCTTCTTTATTTAATTTTTACAGAAAATGGCAATTGGTCAGAAAAACATGTTTTGTTTGTTGCTATTGTAAATCTTGATTAATTATTCTGAAGTTGTAAAAAAACATGTATAAAACATGGCAACATTTTTGTCATTTAATTAACATGCTCTAAATTGCATTTTATGTAAAATTTAAAAGAAATATCTTAATTTAGGTTCAAAAAAGATGAAAACATAATCCAATGTTTAATGAGAGATATAATGATTGTTGTTATCTTGGCGAACAATGGGTCAAAACAATCAGATACATTTATGAAATGGAACGAATAACTTATTGCCTTAGACTCCAGATGAATATATTTGAAGCAAGGTGGAATCCAATTCTTAAGAATTATACATAACTTACTTTAAACATACAACATAGATTTAGTAAACAGCCACATTGTTTAAACGATAAGCATATGAGATGCATCTCTGAGTGTTACGTTCTAATAAAAAAATAATATGCTTTCTAAAAAGTTTGAAACATCTGTGAGATTGAAGAATGTATTAAATATTTTCGGTCTTGTTGATAATTTTGACTCCAATAGGAATTAATTAATCAATACTAAAAACTGTAGGCTTTACAGAGTTAAGCTGGTGTTGAAAACAAACACCATGACCTCTGATAAATGTTCAACAAGTTACTTCATTTATTGATCCCATTCGGGAAGATCCAGATAAGACAATGTTGTTTAATGCTTAAAAACGAGAACATGGAGTAACAGATTTCCCAGGTCTGTTTAACTGGTCAAGTGCAAAGTACAACAGCATATAAGTAGTTACTTGATTAAAAAGCATTGTAGTCTACTATAATCCAATATAAAGCACCTGGTAAGGGAAAGTGGTTACATCTCTATAGTTATTTAAAAAATGCACCAACCTGTCTGCCTACATTTTTGTTGTTATATAACATTATTAAATTGATCAGCTGCTCTTGTAAATCAGATCCTGAAATCTACACCTGTTTTTGTGACTCCACAGGGCTCCCCACTCTCTCTGCGAGTGTATAAGCGCTACCCAGAAGGCCTAGGGGAGGCCCTCTACCGCGAGCTGTTCGACTTCAACGCTGAGCCGCCTTGGGATCCTAGTTGATAGCGGGAGAGGACCATCTCCCACGTTGTCCATGTGAGTCTATAAATATTAAACACGTAACTTCTAAATCACTGGTTGTAGACAATTATGTAATAACATCATTTATTTAATTGCACATTAAAACTAAATTCTGCACTCATCTAAGGATTGTTTTTAGTTTTACATAACTCTATCGGTGGCTTATATGCAACACCTTTGTCCCCCATTTAAACCACACAAATCCATTGGTAATACCATCAAATGCTCTATTGTGCTTCAAAGCTGTAGAGATTTATCTTGATTGGTTGTGAGTTAACAAAATAAAAAAGGGCCACATTCTTGAAGCCTCTGTGCTGCAGTCATCTCTAAAGATGGACTCATGTGATGTCTTTTCTAGTTATGTGATTCGTTTTCCCTGCCTCTTGTGCTTATTAGCCTTGTGAACCCTGTAGTAACCACATTTAGATCATTGATGCCCTTATGGTGACTTTGAACTTCCTGTACAAAGTTTGATCATAAAAATAGATGTTTTGAAATATGCGAGTTGGCGTTGCGGTTTTATGGCTTGATGTGAAGGTTTGTCTGTAAATATATAAGAATGTTTGAATGAGGACCTTTTGATTTTCACTACAACCTGTTAAATTAAAAGTTTGGTATAACTTGAAGAAATTCTAACAGAAAAATATTATAATTATTATACAGTAAAGTGTACTTGGTGGTAGTATTAATCATAAAAAATATAATAATAATAATAATTCAATCAATAAAAGAAATATATTATAATTATACAGTATAGTGTACTTATCAAAGTGATAATAATAATAATAATAATAATAATAATAATAATGCATTCAATTAATAAAATAAAAATATTATAATTATTATGCAGTCAAGTGTACTTCTGAAAGTGGTAATATTGATGATGATGATGATGATGATAATAATAATAATAATAATAAATTCAATTAATAAAAGAAAATATTATAATTATTATATAGTAAAGTGTATTTTACAGAGTGGTAGTATTAAGAATAATAAATAAAATAATAATAATAATAAATTCAATTAAGAAAAAAAAAACATAGTCAATTGTACTTCTCAATGTGGTGGTATTATTATTATTATTATTATTATTATTATTATTAATGATAATAATAGATTCACTTTTAATAAATTGTAAACAAAAATATTTAAAAAATTAACCTTAATTTTAATGGTAACAATGTTTGAGTTCCTTAATGTAATTTATTTGTTAAATTGTATAAATGTACTTGTAAAACGTAATTATTTTTTATTATTTTAATTACACAACTGAGTCTTCTGAAGTAATTTTAGAATATTTATCATTGATCAAACTGAAACTACTTGTATAAGTTTTATATCTTATTAATAAGTTATAAGTTTTCAGTGTTGTTGTTACTAGTAAATTTTTGTACAATGAATGATTAAGAAACAGTTATGACTATAAGTTATATATTGAATATTTAGTGTAAGTGCTGCCATTAATATAGCCAATTCTGCTGATAAGGCATCAAAACATCAATAAATAAATGGCACAACAGAATTTAATGTAGTGATTAAACAAGAGTCCAGAAACATTCAAATATATAATCCAGTGTTAAGAAACGAGGATTTTGTGGAGCTCGTATTTATTTGTTATGCAATATGTTGGATTAAATTACTGTGCATTTGTTTTCACCTGAACAGTTTGTTGCATACCCAGAATACCCCAGCGGCTCAGTAAACTCTCTATGATTGTCGGATTTGCGGAATACGGTTGAGATGAAAGGATTCGTTGATGCACCAAACTACTTCATTGAACTACTTGAGGGAGGAACGACCCTTGAAAATGTTATTGACAACCACATATATGAACAAAATCTGGTAAGCTAAACTGTCACTTGACCACCATGTTCAATTATTATGATTTTGTTTTCTTCAATTGATTTTTAAACTGATTTTAATTCATTTATTTTTTGTCGTCAGGCTGAAAAGAATGCATTTGTTGTGGCCGACCTTGGGGCCCTAATGCGACAGCATGTTGTCTGGAAGACCACCATGCCTCTCGTTCGACCCTTCTACCCAGTCAGTTGTAACAGCAGCCCTGTAGTCATTGAACTTCTGTCTGCACTTGGTGTGGGATTTGTCTGTGCAAATAAGGTAGCATTTTATTTTATTGCTATTTAAAGCTATTAGATAGCTTTTGAATTGTGTTTTATTTATATATATATAAAATAAAACATCTATCTATCTAATATATATATATATATATATATATATATATATATATATATATATATATATATATATATATATATATATATATATATATATATATATATATATATATATATATATATATATATATATATATATATATATATATATATATATATATATATATATATATATATAATCATCATACCCTGTGAACATCTTTACCAGGGCTGTCACACACAGTCCTGCAGCGTTCAGTTCCAGCCTTGCTTCAACACACCTATCTGTAGGTATCAAACAAGTCTAAAGCACTCAATTAGTTTGATCAGATGTGTTTAATTGTATGTGCAACTAAACTGTGCAGAGCTGCGGCCCTCCAGAAACTGTGTTTGACACATGTGATCTATACCTTTACTCACATTATGCTTTCAAAAGACCTTCAAAATAAATTTGTAGAGAGACGCAGGTTAGGAGAACGCTACAAAAACGTTTCAAAGGCTGGAAAGGTTATTTGGAGTGTGGTTTTGGTTTCAGGCTGTATGGCAAATAAAGTAATTATTTCAAAGGGGTATGATGATTTTTCTATAGCCACTTTATATATGTGTGTGTATACGGAAGTATCCTTTTGAATTTTGAGGCACATCATCTAATAGAGATGTGTTTTCTTCTTTCAGGCTGAAACTACATTGGTACTCAGTCATGATGTCCCTCCTGAAAACATCATCCTGTCTGGAGTTTGCAAGCAGCTATCACTGATTAAACATGCAGCTAAGACTGGCATCAATTTTTTGTTGTGTGAAAATGAGGCAGAGCTTCGAAAAATTGCCCGTGCACATCCTGAGGCCAAGTAAGTTGCTGTTTTTTAAGGTTTTTATTCAAAATGGCACATCACATTTTCAGAGAATAATAGGCAGAATTAAACCGCGTCGTGGCGAGAGAACACTGTATAATTATTTTTATATTGTTAATTAATTATTTCTGAAACTGTTGTCTTGACAGGCTTCTGCTTCAAGTGTCTACTGAAGCACAGATTGAAGAAGCGAGTGTGACCATCGGTTGCTCACTGAAGGGCTGTAGACACCTTCTAGAATTGGCCAAGGAGTTGAATGTCAGTGTGGCTGGAGTCACGTAAGTCTGCTGATCAACTTCCCAATTATGCACTGTGGCTTTTCATTACATATAATGAAGTGTTTTTTTTTTTTAACAGGTTCCAGGTACCAGCATCATGCAAAGATCCCCAAGCATACACCCATGCACTTTCAGACGCCCGCTGCATATTTGACATGGGGGTGAGTGGTTATTTGATTGAATTTAGCGGTTATTAAGAAATTGATGTCATCTCTGTTGGGTGCTGAATCTTTCCTCTCTCTGCAGAAGGAATTCGGCTTTGACATGAACATCTTGGATATTGGTGGAGGATTCAGTGGTTCAGAGTTCCAGCTGAAACAGGTGCATGTTGTATTTGTAATTTTGATATGGAGATGTATGTATGTATGTATGTTTGTTTGTTTGTTTGTTTGTATATGTATATTAATTGATGTAAATGTTATTTGAAAGTTTTATTTCATGTCTGTTTGCTCAGGTACATTCGGTCATCAAGCCCTTGCTTGAGGCTTATTTCCCCTCAGAATCTGGAGTGAGCGTCATTGCTGAACCAGGAAATTTCTTTGTGTTTTCCTGCTTCACCCTGGCTGTCAATGTTATTGGCAAAAAAGCAGCATACCAGGATCTCCATACCAGCACTCACGGTGAGTCCCATCATATTTCATATACAGTGCTCAGCATAAATCCCATTTCGAAAATGAGTATTTTTATCCATTTCTCAGGTAATATAGACAAAAAAATTGAAATTGGTGCTTCTAAAAATTTATTTATTAAGCAGTTACATCCATTAAAATAAGAGTTTGGTTACCTAACATCTTTAAGAATGGAAAAATTAAATATTTAAATTTAAATGAGTTATTGCAAAAAACCTACAATGTTAAATATTTTTTATGTTTCTTTTGATCTTTCCTATTTATTCATTTTATTTGATATTTTCCCTCAATATTAATTTAGGTGTTATTTTTGGACTGATTTATTTTGTTAAATTAGTTCCCATTTTGATTTTGATACTGACCAATCTAATGTATTCACCTTATTCTCCGCGTATGAGTGGGCGCAGCCATTTGAATCATTTTGGCTCGAGACTTCCGGTCTCATTCAATTCTATTCATTTTTAAACGTTAAAAACAGCTCGTTTTGCTGCTTGGGGTTGCAAACTGATATTTTCTTATTATTTTATTCTACTTTGTCTGTATTGTCATGCAAACACTTGTTTGTAGAGTAAGTAGTTTGACCGTTTTCTGCCATTTTATTATTCCTAGTCATATCTCCCATAGGCAGCTGAATTGGAAGTTCCAAAACAATCGCTAAAACGCGCGCACTTCCGCATTGAAGAATAAGGTCAATATGCACAAATTTATTAATGTAAAGCATCCTATATAAAATATTCAATTGAAAGGGATCTGTGAGGGGTGTACTCATTTACCCTGAGCACTGTATGTGGCACTATATAACGGTTATTAACAGGTTATTAGGGATCCGTTCACAAGTGGTCAGTTGTTAAGCATTACATTGTCCACCTATTATTAATGTGTTCAGATGTATCTCCTGTGACCTTGTTTTTATCTTTCAACACACCCTGCATCACTTTTAAGGGAGCACACGGTGTGACATGATTACTATTAAATAAATTAACCCATGTTCTGCTTCTAAGCCGACTGAAAATCAAACTAGTTAAATGGAACTGGTGGCTACTACTGTTTACTAAAGATTGTTTGTTGGGTCTATTTGAACACATTCAACCACATGAGCATTTACACTATGAATGCAATCTGAATGAATGTATTTTCATGGTAGACAGTGGAAAATTTGTTTTCTACTTCACTTTTGAACAGATTTATGAAAAAGCATCATATGGATGTAATATGTTTTTATTTATGTGGATTTTGTCATGAAATAGCTATAAGTTGCTGATGTGGGAAAACATAAATGAACAAACAATCCTAACATTAGGTGTAAATGGTCTTGTATTGTGTTTTTTGCCATTCTAGATGAGCTGACCTCTAGCGATGCACCAGAATTTGTGTATTACATGAACGATGGTGTTTATGGATCTTTCATGGGGAAGCTGTTTGGAAATATTATCTCCACTCCTTCTGTCCACAAGGTCAATGTCGCACATATAGAAGCACATAAGTTCAAGTTTATATCTCACAATTCTAACTTTCTTTTTCTCAGAATTTCTTTATATTAACCCATTAGTAAAAATGACAAAACAAAGTCAGATTTGGCAGATGTAAACTCTGTTCCTGACTGTTTGACCCTCAATTCTGACTATTTTGCTCTGAATTGAGATATAAACGTGCAATTCGCAAGTTATAAAGTCCATTTCTGATGACTATTGTTTTTACAATTGCAAGTATATATCTCAACTCTGACACTTTCAGATTTAAAGCCACTAATAAAATGTTTTGTCCTTAACCAATGGCAAGCAGAATGAAAAAATAAAATAAAACTTAAAAATAAAATCGAACTTTTCTTCTTTTTTTTTTAAACTCAAGACATGATGAATTTGTGTACACAAGATCCTTAAAAATGATAGATTTTTTTTTATCCAAAGTAAACCTTACAAAAGTCTTAGATTTTTATCTTGTGTATTATTTATTGCTTTTGATGTTTATTCATTGTCATTTTTTAATTATAGAACTTTTTTTTAATTATAAAATGTGATATTTAGAAAATGTTGTAAATTTGATCTGGTTTTGGAATGAAATAATAGCCAGAAGAAGCTGATATGGCAATAAATTCAAAACCCTCAACTCTAACTTTATAATGTGTCATTACAATTTTAAATCTCACAATTCAGGATTTTACCTTAAACTTGAATGATATGAACTTGCATTTGCGAGGAAAAACAGAATTGTGATATTTTTAAAAAAAAATTAATTTATATATGTACAATTGTGGGGGGGAGAGTCTTGGTAATAAGAAATAATTGAGAATAAAACTTGCGATTCTGAATTTTTGACTACCAATTATATGGTGAAAAACGTGGTTAATTTCTTATATGAAATTTTCTCATTGCTGACTTTGTAACTTGCAATTGTGTGTTAGGAAAAATCTAAATAATTCTGAGAATTTGCAATTCTTTGTTCTCTGAGTTGTGAATTTGTCATGCAGTTCTGAAAAAAGTCTGATATCTAAGTGTTTACATCCCGCAGTTCTGAGTAATAATGTCAGAATTGTGATTTTTAAAATCCCAATTCTAAAAATTCTGAGATGCAAATTCTCAATTGCATGAAAAAAAAAAGATTCAGAAAAAAAATCGCTAATATTTTTCTTGATATTTTTGAGAGGCAACCTTCCAATCATACGTTTATACACATGCATCACATTTACACCAGTTGCCTGAGAATCTCAAACTGGATGTGTTGTGTTTTTCAGATATCGCTCACCCTAGATGAGCCAGTGTTCTCCAGCAGCTTGTGGGGCCCATCGTGTGACCCACTGGACCAGGTGGTGGAGCGTTGCCTTCTCCCAGAGCTCGCTGTTGGGGACTGGCTCATTTTCAGCAACATGGGGGCAAGCGGTCAGGACGGGCCAGCAAGCTTCAGCGACACAGACCAACCACCTGTGTATTACACCATCTCCACAGATGACTGGTGATTAAGAATGCTCTGCATTTGACCTTTTGTGCTTTTCACACACTGTTATTGTCTTCCTATTTTCCTTTCACCAATTCCATAGAGTGATGTTGAAAGTTAAAGCATTTCTGTGAGGTCTTATAAAAGTCTAATATTTAAACATTTTTTTTTTCCTAAAACAAATTTCTTTAGTGAACACAATACTTTAAATAATATTTTAAAAGTCTTGATTTAATGGCTTATGTCCTTGTAATGGCCAAGGTGTCTTCAAATGTTTTAAATTTCAAAAGCAAAAATTTAGACCTGAAGAAGGCTTACAATTACTTACATTTTGTGTTGTAGGTCTTAATTCATTTTATCAGGTCTTAATTATTTTATGTCCTTGTATAGCTACACAATCAGGACAATACCCATATATACTCATTCATTAATTTTCCTTCGGCTTAGCCTCTATTTCATAGCCTGCCACAGTGAAATGAACCGCCAACTATTGCAGCATATGTTTTACACAGCAGATGCCCTTCTAGCTGCAACCCAGCATTTCAGCAACACTCATTCACATGCACACACTCGTACTCGTAAACTATGGACAATTTAGCTTACCCAATTTACTTAAGCCTCATTCACACTATGAGGGACTAGCAGCGGCAAAGCGACAAGTGTTCGTTCATTTCAATGAAGTGTTAGTGTCTTTCGGTGCCCTCCGTCTAAGTGAGCGACAGCGACCGTTGGTGACAAGGTTAAAAATCCTTCAACTTTATGCAAATGAAGAGCAACTTTACTGGTGCTCCTATTGGCTGTTGCTCAAGAGAGTTCGCGTGATCTTCTTTCAGATCACTCAGAGGCTGGTTGTATTCTCCGTGCTGTAGACCTACACAGACCTGCGTTTCCAGCAGGTTACCACCCAGAGACATGGTGTGAATGAGGCATCATACTGCATGTCTCTGGACTGTGGGGGAAAACGGAGCACCCGGAGGAAACCCACGTGAACACGGGGAGAACATGCAAACTCCACACAGAAATGCCAACTGGCCCAGCCAGGACTCAAACCAGCGACCTTCTTGCTGTCAGGCGACAGTGCTAACCACTGAGCCACCTTGCTACCCCCAACACCCATCCAATTACTAACAATTTATCTCAATGTAACTCCATTTATCGATATGGTTTAATTATCCTTCTTACAATAACATTTGTTAAAAGTTGTGCATTCATTTTATTATTAGAACAAGTTCTTAACTTTTGACGCAATATTTATAATGGCTAAGATATTACTAAGTTGAATGTTTTCAGTGGGGCAAGTGCAGAAATTTCCACTGGCCTATTAGTAAAAGTCCTTAATGTTTATCCCTGTATAAATCAAAAATTTTTATTCAAATAATGTCTTAAGGCCTGTGCACACCGAGACGTTTTTGTACGTTTGACTTGGGAGATCTGCGCGGGACTGAATTTTTAGTCCCGCTCACTCCAGGTTTTATTCCACACCTGACCGCTCCCACTGTATATTCAGCCTTTGTTCACCCGCTGCCTGACTTGACAGTTCCCGCTGAGTTTAGATCTGGTTTTCAAAATCTCACGTTAAAATTGGGTACTACCAAAAGAGACAGATAACAGATAAAAGTGTAGGTTGTGCAAGGATTGAAGGCTAAATGTCAGTTTTGTTTGCCCCTTTGTGATGAGACATGAGTGCCGCCTTAAACAGTGACGTGCGCTGAGGTTTGTGACTGGTGAGGCACTGACTCTTTCAAAGTCAGGTTTACAAACCATATCCATTCAATATATTTGCCTACTACAGATTGTGTTTCATATATCATATCAGCATTATTTCTTATTATACACATAGCAGGTACATATTAAGCCAAGGAAGAATGTAATTTATATAGTGATTTTTAAAAATGCCTCCCAAAAAACACCAAGCTGGATGCTACAGAGTCTAGACAGCCTATAACAAGCAACACAGCACCACAGCGGATGCACACGCTCTCTCTCATTCACACACACATACAGCACCACGGCAGATGCGCACTCGCTCTATCTCAATCGGGAACGCTGTTGTTAGACAGCCTGCTCCCATTCAAATTACACCAATTACCAAACGCTACCGCATTACCGACCGCTACCGCGTTTTATTCACAAATTTCTGCAGACCTCTACTCTAACCTGCAGAAACCTCAAATGGCATAAGTGGCATTGTAGTTTTTCTTTCACTAGTCCAAATATAATTGGATTATAACTAAATATTTGACAAACATAACTCTTAATATTTTAAATTTAATTCATAATTGTCTTCAAAATGACTTTATATCTCACATTTCTGACTTTATAACATGTAGTTGTTGCATGTTATCAGTTTTTATTCTCAGACTTGCATGCTAGGAAATGTAAACATTCTCTTAAATTTGACTGATACCTGCAGATTTAATAACAGTCTGTTTTTTTCCCCCTTTTTTCCAGGTTTGAGATGCAGGAGGCTGGAATTTCTCTTGACGACACCATGAAAAACCTCTCATTGGTCCAGTTTGGCCTGTAACACAGCCAGTCTCCGTCCACTAACCACTGGACATGTGAATAGAGTCAACATTCCAACAGTCATGGGTGGAAAAATGATGTTCGTTTTGGTGTGGGGGAGGAAAAAACAAAAATAGCTTGATGTTACTGGTCAAAACCTAACCGATTGACATTGTTACCTCAGTTTCTCACAAAAAGGCTCACTTTGCTTATTGCTCAAAAAGAATGACAAACAAAACAACATATAAAATAACATATGCAACAAAATGGATGACTGTGGAGATGGCACCCAAATCCTTGGGTTTCTTAATCAAACACAGTTTACACAGATGTTCAACTAATTTAATTTTATTATGTATACATATATAGATATAGATGACCTACTAAAAGTCTTGTAAATGAGTTGTCTGTTCAACAAAGATGCATTTGTCTCAAATCAGGATAGCGTTAGATGCACAAATAGGACCCTTATTAGTGTGTGAACAAGTGACAATTGGTTTTGCAATCTGTCCTTTTTCTCTTTCGCATTTTACATGGTTTTCTAGAAGTAGGGGGCTTTCATGTCGCTCCTCATGCCAAATTATGGTTTCCTCATTACATGTGGTGCGTCACGTGACAGTATTTCCAAAGGTTATATATATATATATTTCATAGTGCTCTATGGTTGAGTGTGCTGTAATAATTTGCAGTGTCCCTTTTAAAAGATTGGCAGGTGTGAATTGGTTTCTCTATTGTATATTTTTTAAAACTAAAAACCGAAATCTGCTCTGAGTTTTTAGACATTTAACTTAAGGACATTTCACCGCAATCGGATTAAATGCTGCAAGGCACTTGCTCTCAATCTAAAACAGTCAAATCAAACAGTGTGTATTATTTCAGATCCATGTTTTACCTCTAGTGTGTCTAGCATGTCGTCTGAGTTTGATTATAACAGCTGTTTTATAAGATCATGCCCCTTAGTGATGAAATACACCTTTTGTCTGAGGCACTAATGGACCATTGCCTGTTTTTGACTGTAAAATTGTGCTTGTAAAAGTAATTAAATCTTAATTTAATACATGTCTGTGCACATCCTACTGCTTTTTGGTGTGTGAGTGAGAGAGTGAGAGAAATGTGAAATTAAAAGCATTGAAGCTTAGATTAGGACTGAATTCATAAATTAATATACAAGCTGCACAAGACTGCTGACTGTTCATATACAGTATATATAAATATACATACACTGCTTGTTAACGCAAATTTCTAATCAGCCAATCACATGGCGGCAACTCAATGCATGTAGACATGGTCAAGACGATCTGCTGCAGCTCAAACTGAGCATCAGAATGGGGAAGAAAGGTGATTTTAGTGACTTTGAACAGCATGGCTGTTGGTGCCAGATGGGCTGGTCTGAGTATTTCTGAAACTGCTGATCTACAGGGATTTTCACGCACAACCAACTCTAGGGTTTACAGAGAATGGTCTGAAAAAGTGAAAATTCAGCAGCAGTTCTGTGGGCACAAATGCCTTGTTGATGCCAGAGTTCAGAGGAGAATGGCCAGACTGGTTTGAGCTGACAGAAAGGCAACAGTAACTCAAATAACCACTCGTTACAACCAAGGTATGCAGAAGAGCATCTCTGAACACACAACACATCCAACCTTGAGGCGGATGGGCTACAGCAGCAGAAGACTACACCGGGTGCCACTCCTGTCAGCTAAGAACAGGAAACTGAGGCTACAATTCTCACAGGCTCACCAAAATTGGACAATGGAAGATTGGAAAGAAAAACGTTGCCTGGTCTAATGAGTCTCGATTTCTGCTGCGACATTCAGATGGTAGGGTCAGAATTTGGCATCAACAACATGAAAGCATAGATCCATCCTGCCTCGTATTAGCAGTTCATGCTGGTGGTGGTGGTGGTGTAATGGTGTGGGGGATATTTTCTTGGCACACTTTGGGCCCATTGGTATCAACTTAGCATCATGTCAGCGCCACAGCCTACCTGAGTATTGTTGCTTACCATGTCCATCCCTTTATGACCACAGTGCACCCAGCTACTGATGGCTACTTCCATCAGGATAACACACCATGTCATAAAGCGTGAATCATCTCAGTTCAGTTTCTTGAATATGACAATGAGTTCACTGTACTGAAATGGCCTCCACCGTCACCAAATCTCAATCCAATAGAGTACATCCTTTGGGATGTGGTGGAATGGGAGATTTGCATCATGGATGTGCAGCTGACAAATCTGCAGCAACTGTGTGATGCTATCATGTGAATATGGACCAAAATCTCTAAGGAATTTTATCCAGTACCATGTTGAATCTACGTCACAAAGAATTAAGGCAGTTCAGAAGGCAAAATAGGGTCCAGCTTGATACGAGTAAGTCAATGTCAATTGTACGTAATAAAGTGGCCGGTGAGTATTTTATTTTTATTGAACCAGATCAGTTTTGAAACCTCTGGCCACAAGGGAGTGCTAGAGAAGAAATGTGTAGAATAAAAGTATAAAAATAATCCAAATATACTTAAATGTGCTTTACAGTACAATAATGAAAAAAAACTAATGATGCAACTTAAATTGTTCTCGGAATATAACGTCAGCCAAACGATTTAAAATAAATACAGATTTCTAGACACTTGTTATTATTTATATTAATAAATATATATAATAAATATAAAAACGAATTGAAACAATTAAATATTTTCTTACAATTTTATTTAACCATATTTTAGAATGGGGCTACGAGTTTGATTATAGTTGCGGGTCATTGGAGTCAATGAGTGGTTCTAAATAAATATATTCGCTTTATTGTGAGGCGAGAATGAAAGGGTTAATATCTATCTTGAGAGGAACCGTGTAGGAGGAGCTTCAGTCTCAGTATGTAATTTTCAATGACAGTCGACGAGCAGACACCGCAGCTTCACTGCTGCTGACCAAACACCATTATAAACATGAACTCCTGCACAAGCAACACTCCGACGGTTATTACGGGATATCAGGTAAAAATACACACATTTACTGCGTTTAAGCACGAGTTTGAGGCCTGCGAGTACATGTTGAATCTGCCTGAGTGATTATTTTACGATTGCTAGCTTTCATAACAAAGAGCCCTGCGTATTACATAAAAAAGACAGTTAATAACGCAATAAATAACGTGTCTGTTAATAAAAATAGTCGAATGTATCGTGTGTGTAATGCCTGACAGTAACGTATAAGTAAAATACTTGACAACATATGTTACGTATCACGATATTTGAAATTAAAGCTAAAAATAATAATATTAGGTCTGGATAAAGTGAATGCATGAGTATTTGTATAAGTTTTTTTAAGATAAATGTATTATAATATAGCTGAAAATTAGAATCTTGTCCTTTAAATCACCTGAGATAAAAAGTGTCCTTTAAATTTTTCGTAAGCAGATTCGTCATCACTTTGCTTCACGTTACTCAACCGTTTCTCATCCATCTGCTGGATTTAGATAGGAATGTATTTTCTTATTATGATTTTTGTGACCTAAAAGATAACAATAATAGTAAATAATGATATACACTTTCCCTGTTTCCCTGTATTTTTACATTTTTTATAGAGTACATTAATTAAAAAGATGCGGTTCTTCTGCATCCCAAATAAAATTTGAGAAATAAAAGTTTTACATAAAATATATACCCGACCAGTGACCTCGAAATTTGTTAATGGTAATTTGAATTGTTGTTATTGTAAAACAATCTGGAGTCTTTATTTTTTTTTACATTTTAACAACTTTATTTCTAAATGTGTATATATATATATAAATGTGTGTGTGTGTGTGTGTGTGTATATGTGTGTATATATATATATATATATATATATATATATATATATATATATATATATATATATATATATATATATATATTCAGATGCAAAAACCTCTAAGTGCTGTCTCAAATTTCCATCGAAAATGTACATTTTTCTCAGCCTCCTTTGTTTATGTTAATTTATTTTACTTTAAAGACCAGAAAAATGACTTGAAGAGTTCAGATGCAAAAACCTCTAAATGCCATCTGAAATGTTTAGAGGATTTTGCATCTGAACACTTCATACAGTTGAAGTCAGAATTATTAACCCCCCTGAATTATTAGCCCCTCTTGTTTATTTTTACCCCAATTTCTGTTTAATAGAGAGAAGACTTTTTCAACACATTCAAAATATAACAGTTTTAATAACTCATCTCTAATAACTGGTTTATTTTATCTTGACAGTAAATAATATTTGACTAGATATTTTTCAGGACACTTCTATTCAGCTTAAAGTGACATTTAAAGGCTTAACTAGGTTAATTAGGTTAACTAGGCAGGTTAGGGTAATTAGGCAAGTTATTGTAAAACGATGGTTTGTTCTGTAGACTATAGAAAATAAATATAGCTTAAAGGGGCTTATAATTTTGACCTTAAATGTTAAAAAAAAAAAAATGAATAAGTATTAAAAAAAATAATAATAAAAACTGCTTTTATTCTAGCCAAAATAAAACAAATAAGACCATTTCTAGAAGAAAGAAATATATATATATATATCAGATATACTGTGAAGTGAAAATTTACTTGCTCTGTTAAACATAAATTGGGAAATATTTAAAAAAGGAAGAAAAAAAATCAATGAGGGGGCTGATAATTCTGACTTCAACTGTATATATATATATATATATATATATATATATATATATATATATATATATATATATTTTGTCTCACTGTATAAATTGTTTATACATATATTTGTATTTAATTTAGTTTTACTTTTTCCTTTATTCGTTTTTGTATCTATCCTTTTTTATTACAATTTATCTAATAACACTTTTCCTCTGCAGAACGGTCACAAGGATGTTGACCGAAACAGTGTTGAAGATGAACCTCTGCTCAGAGAAAATCCCAAGCGAT
Organism: Danio aesculapii; assembly: GCF_903798145.1. Lineage (NCBI taxonomy): Eukaryota > Metazoa > Chordata > Actinopteri > Cypriniformes > Danionidae > Danio > Danio aesculapii. Next base: position 34,177,481 of record NC_079453.1, on the reverse strand, counting down.
TTGTCATTTTCCCTATTCAGTATCCAGACATCTGGAAAATGTACAAACAAGCACAGGCTTCTTTCTGGACGGTTGAGGAGGTAAACATTACATTTGATTGACATTTGATTTAATGTTAGGAATATTAGTTTGCCAACTGTTTGTTGTAAAATAAACAAACAAACAATTAAAAGCTCTTACGTGTTTTGTAATAACTCTTATACTTCAAAAATCAACCCAAAATGTTAAATTCTGACAAATTCACAACCATAAATACAAAGTTGTATCATTAGTTCTAATTCTGCAAAAACAGGAAAATCTACATCACAGATGAAACAAAACTGTTGACTGTAAAACTGGTTGGTGAAAGTTTTAAGGGGGCTGAGTAGAAATATAGGGGGGCCACAGCCAAATAGGCCTAGCAATGCCCATGGTCACATCACAGGTTGAATCTGAATTATAGTTGACCAGGGGTCTGTTCTTCGTACCTCACTTACATGATCTAAGATGATTTGGCAGGTCCTGGATCTTTAAATCTTGATAACTGATCTCTGGCTAATTTGGTTCTTCAAACAATTTTGTGAATCATAATAAATTGTCTGGATGAACTGATCTGAGATCGCTGTGTGTGCTGTGAAGGACAGATCAATCAATCCTTGAAATTATTATCAGCAATGCAACTATTGGCTAATGGCACAGCAGTTTAATGACATCATCTAATTAATGTTCAATTATCCATGTGAGCAAAATTACATCAAATTCGTAGTACACGGTTTGTTAAATATGATACGCAATACATTTCAGCATTTATTGTGGGCTGCAGGCTTTACACTGTCATTTAGCAATTTGTTTAGTTTTATATTTAGAGCATATTTTCTTTATTATAGTAGCCTTTTCAAGTTCCTAATTGGCGTAAGAAATAACTTATAATGGCTTAAATTATTTTTGCATCAAAAAAGGATGCACACCTGCATAAATTGTTATTCCTAAAAAAAAAAAAAACAGTTGAATAGTGTGCATGTCTATTATTATACACAAATTGTAATAAAGCTGTTCGATACCTTATAATAGTACGTGTTTGTATCTAAAAGTCCAAGTTACAGTTAAATTCAGTACAGTTACAATAAAATTCTTTTATTTCAGAGTTTTTTTTAACTCTTTTACTATTTTCTCCAGTGTATTTAGCCTATAGGTTACTACTGTAAGAAATATTTTGTTGGAATGTAGAAGTTTAAATTCCGTTAGACAGGATTTTTATAAGGAGAGTGCTTTGATGGACATTTTTAAAAACGTACCACCAGGAAGAGTTTTACATTTTTTATCAAAAATAGAACTGAAAAACCATATTTAACTTTGAATTTATATTTTATATATTTGTCTAAGTAATTTATTTATTTATTTATTTTTTATATAATACGATTTTTTTTTTTTTAATCATGTAATAGTTTAATGTATATCCATTTGGCCACGAAATAGCCATAAGTTGCTGATGTGGCAATAAATATGTAATAAATAATAACTACTGTAAGAAAATATCAGCATTTGCTACATACTTTCAGTATTATCATTGCTTAAAATGACCCGATCTAATCCTGTTTATATGAAATAAGCTGCCGCTCCCGTGTAGGTTTGAGCTTCCAGACCTGTTGCTATGACAACAACTCTCAGTAGAGTTTTGAAGAACAAAACAATCTTGGATTGTAAATAACCAAATCTGGCTAATTAAGTAATCCACGTATGAAGAACAGACCCCAGGAGCTACAGAACACAAGTTCAACCATAATAGGGTGAAGGTCTATCATTTGCATTTGTTTTTAAGGCCTGTGAATGAGCATTTCAGGAGAGTTTAGAACATTTCGAGCCAAAAATTATAATGTTTGGAGGTGTAACAAAGATTTATTGTATTTAATTATTTATAAAGAATTGATATGATTTGTGTAAAACAAAATGTTTTTCTTACTTTGAATTTTTGTCTTGTTTCTAGTCCAAATATCTTCAACTCAAAGCTATAACAAGATTATTTTACTTAAGCCCATTGGCAGATCATTTTGGCAAGAAATGAGACGAAGCAACAAAGAAAGGCTTTTTTTGCATTTTGATTATTCAATTTCTGTACCTGAATACTGTTAGATGTCAAACAGGGCTATTCAAACCATCTTGTGAAACTCTATTCATATAGCTGTATTTATCACAGAAAAATAAAACTGCATTATCAGATTTTTCCAATATCATGCAGCTCTTCTGCTGAGTAAAACTCAAATCCCTGTAATGGTTTTCTAAAGGTGGATTTATCAAAGGATTTAACTCACTGGGACGGCCTGAAGTCTGAAGAGAAACACTTCATATCACATGTATTGGCTTTCTTTGCAGCGAGTGATGGGATAGTCAATGAGAACCTGGTAAGTGCATCTCCTTCTAACCTTCATTCATCAATGTGAAACCTCAGGAATTTTGATTGTTGACTAGATCAGTGTTTTTCTGTAAACATCTTATCTTCTGACAGGTCCAGAGGTTCAGTCAGGAGGTGCAGCTCCCCGAGGCTCGTTCCTTCTACGGCTTTCAGATCCTAATTGAGAACGTTCACTCAGAGATGTACAGCATGCTCATTAACACCTACATCAGGGATCTGAAAGAGAGGTGAGATGAACATAAAGAAAGCAGTGTCAGATATGGCTTGTAATACAGTTGAAGTCAGAATTAGTAGCCCTCCTGAATTGTTAGCCCCCCTGTATATATAGCCCCCCAATTTCTATTTAAAGTAAATAAGAAGTTTTTTTAAGCACATTTCTAAATGTAATAGTTTTAATAAACAATTTATTATAACTGATTTCTTTTATCTTTGCCATGATGACAGTAAATAATATTTTATTAGATATTTTTTCAAGAAATTAGTAATCAGCTTAAAGTGCAATTTAAAGGCTTAACTAGGTTAATTAGGTTGATTAGTCAAGTTAGGGTAATTAGGTAAATCATTGTATAATGATGGTTTGTTCTGTAGAGAATCAAAAAATATAGCTTAAAGGGACTAATAATATTGACCATAAAATGTTTTTTAATTAAAAACTGCTTTTATTCTAGCCGAAATAAAACAAATAAGACTTTCTCCAGAAGAAAAAATATTATCAGACCTACTGTGAAAATTTCCTTCTCTGTTAAACATCATTTGGGAAATATTTTAAAAAGGATTAACAGAAGGAGAAACATTCTGACTTCAACTGTAATTGTTTTCACACAGGTGGCAGGTGCAAGATTCAGTTGCACAGTGTTTGCTAACATCTTTCTTATGTGGTTTATGAGCAAACACGGCAAGACGTGTGTTTTTATTCAGCCACAGAAATATGCACAATATGCATAAAAGTGTATAAAAATACACTTAAATGTCTTTATGAAATCAAATTTTACAATGTTTATTTTGTTAGTGCACATTCTAAGTCTTAACGCTTGTAAACACAGGGTTGCTTTCCACTCACACTTATCGTCAGCATCTTTTGAGACATTTTTATGCATTCAAACCAAGCGATTTTCATCAGCCTTAAGCAGAGTGAATGCCAAAATCACCCCTTTGACGTTAAATGGAGATTAAAGGTCCCCTAAAGTGCTTTGAAATAGGATTTTTTTTTTATTCGATGTTTGATGTAATCTCAACTGAAAAATGGAGACCGGGTGGGAGATAACGTAGCTCCTCCCCTAAAAAAAACAGCCAATAACGTTTAGTTTTTCAGGCAGCTCTGCCAGTGAGAGGGATTGAGATCAAGCGCATCAAATGAAACGCAAATGAGAAGCACCTTGAAGGGGGCGGGGCATGTCAGATACTAGAGAGCATTTGATAGGTCAGATGATTTGATGAGAAACTGAAGTATGAGGTGACGTGAAAAAAATTGTTGATCCATTTAGCCAAAAGTGACAAACTGCAAGCTTTGGATGGTTATATCAGAGTTATGTTTTCTAAATGCAAATTTTGTCACTGTTTTAGAGCACACTAGCTAATAGATATCCTTAAAACTAACAGACAGAAACATCTAACATCTAAAAAAATATATTTTAATTTCATGGGACCTATCAAGTCATGAAAGAAAAATTAAATGAAACTCACCATTGATTCCTATTTGCTATTTATTTCTCCATAATAACTCCTGCTGACATTATTGTAGGTGCCGTTGTGTTTATCAAACAGCTCTTTGTGTTAACCAATGAAAAAAGCAAGTGAAACTGGACTCACTATAACTGTTTTGCGTTTGAGCGCCTCCAAGTGGTGTTTACTGTAACTTCAGCAGCTCCAGGCACCTTAACTGAAGTGCCAAAAGTATCTGGATGCAGCCTTTACGAATGCAAGCTGAGATTGCATCACTCAGCGATGCAATGTCAGACACAATGCACTTAATGGAGCGAGTGACGTCACTGTGAGGGGTAGGGTTAGGGGTGGAGTTAGGTGAGCCATTTAAAAAAACATTGGATGCAGCACAGATTGCCCTGCACCAGGTCTGCATCCAGACCCCTCTCAGTGTGATTGGTGGAGAAGTTTTTGTTGCGGCACGTCAAAGCACAAAAAACAAGCATGAAGTGTTTCTTCAGGCCCTTACGCCTGCCAAGTGGTGGTGTGCACGATCACATTGGCGTGCTTTTGATTAGCCATGAGGCGCTAAACGTTGGCAAAAAGCGTAAGCGAAAAGCATCCTGGTGTGCACCGGCCTTTAGGGTGAACAGTTAAAATTTTAATCAACTAAAAATCTTTGTAAATGAAAATCTGTAAATGAAAATCTGACCATTTGCTTCCGCTCTGGAATGAATTTTTTTATTGCATATTTTTATTAACATTTTAACTATTAATCACAAAACACATGGAAACACACCAACAGACAATGCCCATTTTAACAATGCAAAGCTAAAGAAAAAATAAATTAATTAATTAATAAACAGAATACGTATATACATGCCTAATAATAAAATTACAATAAATAAATAAAAGCAATAATAATAAGAAGAAAATAAAAAACAAACAAAATGAAAAAAAAACATATAAAGATAAAATAATAATGAAATACAATACATAAATTCAATTATGTCATACCATAACTTAAAATGCAGCTTAAAGAAACATCAATAATGTCTAAGTAAGGAGTCCAGACTTGATGAAAAGCCTCAGAGGACATATGAATGACACAGGTAGGAAATTCTAAGGGAATCATTTCCCTAATAATATTCTGCCACCCTTTTAAGGATGGGGGTTGGAATGAAATTTGACTGATTGAGTGAATCATGCTAAGGGACGCCCCTCCAACCATTAGTTTGCTGCCAGTGAAAGATGAGAGGAGAGCTGCAAGTTAATCCCCGCCCTTACTCAGTATTCCTTATCAGTTGGAAGCACATCATCATACTCAATAAATAAATGTTGATGTTTTATTAGAGCATCTGAAATGAAAAAGTCTTTATTGATGCACCAAAATGGGCTTGGCGGTAAATTGAATATGATAATTGTCACAATGTAATTTCCCTTTAATAAAATGATCACATATTTGTGATAAATGTTTGATATAGTGTTAATGTTTAAAGCTAAACTAAACTGTTCTCAATTGCATCAAAATGTCCATTTATCTGTTAGCATGAATTACGCTCAATAGCAGCGCAGTCCAGTTAAGGTCTGTTTACATGCACTGTAAAAAATGAATTGATAAAAAAAAGTCACGTCACAAATGTTTTTATATTACTTAAACTTATTTTAATAAGTTGATCATTCATTTTCTTTTCGGCTTAGTCCCTTTATTTATCAGGGGTCGCCACAGGGGAATGAACCTCCAACTTATCCAGCATATTTTTTACGCAGCGGATGCCCTTCTAGCTGCAAACCAGTACTGGGAAACATCAGTACACACTCATTCACACTCATACACTACAGCCAATTTAGTTTATTCAATTCACCTATAGTGCATGTCTCTGGACTTGTGGGGGAGCACCCGGAGGAAACCCATGCGAACACGGGGAGAACATGCAAACTCCACACAGAAATGCCAACTGACCCAGCCGAGGCTTGAACAAGCAACCTTCTTGCTGTAAAGCAACAGCGCTACCCACTGTGCCACTGCGCAGCCCATAAGTTGATGAGGTTTCACCAAACTTAATATTTTAGTCAGTTTGACTAATGTAAGTTAGAATGACTAGAAAATTTCATTTGATTCAACTCAACAATTTAGGACAGTAAAATCTTTTTTTTCTTTTACAGTGTACAAATGAGTAAATCATGACCTAAAGTATACAGCAGTAATGATGACATGTAATCACAGTAATTGTTGTTAAGCTAGAGCATTTGCGCATCTAAATCTATGATATTATTTGACAAAATTTAATTTTTTTATCAAATTAATCATTCAATATTTAAACGCAACCACAGCATACAGATGCTCTTGTTTTACTAAACATACATTTACATCTACATTTTGTCTTCAAAGTCAAGAAAGAAGCTTTTTTAATACAAAAAAGTTGTGCATCGGATTTGTAAAATGTTCATCTGGTGTTTTGTTATTTTCTGAAAATGAAAAGGTAGTTTAAATAAACAGTTAACCTTTTGGTTTCTACAATTTTCATTCAGGAGACTAAATCTGCCATTTATTGTGAAATAAAGTCACATTTTTTGTGATAATTATATTTAGAATGACTGGAAATGCTTGAATTATTTTTGGCCTAAAACGAACTACTATTGGTTTTTATTTTTATGCATTCTGATGTAATTCAATTCAATTTACTTTTATTTGTATAGCGCTTTTACAACGTATATTGTGTCAAAGCAGCTTCACATAGAAGATCATAGTAAATTGAAACAGTGTCAGTTCAGTTTTCAGTGTTTAAGTTCAGTTCAGTTTAGCTGATTCAGTTCAGTTTAGTAATGATTCTTTCTAAATCCAACCCTCTTTTTCTACAGGGACTATTTGTTTAATGCAATTCAGACCATGCCTTGTGTAAGGCGGAAAGCAGATTGGGCCTTACAGTGGATTTCAGACACAAACTCAACTTTCGGTATGTAGAAAAGGTTATTTTCCCTATAATAATGATAGATTATTTATTACCACACCTGTTAACAGCAGTGTTTGTGTTCTGTTGTGGTTTTCAGGTGAGCGGTTAGTAGCTTTTGCAGCAGTGGAAGGGATTTTCTTCTCAGGATCATTTGCTGCCATCTATTGGTTAAAGAAAAGAGGCCTAATGCCTGGACTCACCTACTCCAATGAGCTCATCAGCAGAGACGAGGTTAGGAAATATGCTATTGTTATCAGTAGAACCCATAGGTCATGTTTTGATCAAGGTTTATCCTCTTGCGTAGTGATAAAAATGTCGAGATTAAGTAAAAAACTAATCATCCATGCATTGATTGTGGCTTTTGAACCTTCACAGGGCCTACACTGCAATTTTGCCTGTTTAATGTACAGTTACTTAGTGAAAAAACCTTCTGTTGACCGAGTGAATGACATTATCGCTAAAGCTGTGAGCATTGAACAGGTAGGTACATTTTTCAGTACTCTAATAATATTATTTCAAGGCCAATTGTAATTACATCTGTTTGTGCTTTAAAGGAGTTTCTCACTGAAGCTTTACCAGTCAATTTGATCGGGATGAACTGCTCTCTGATGAAGCAGTACATTGAGTTTGTTGCTGACCGCTTGCTGACCGACTTAGGATTGCCCAAAGTCAGTATTTTATCAGTATTGGCTAAAGATTTGGCTCTGGTAATCTTTATAGTTTTATAACAGTGCTTTATCATTTCTGTCTCAAAGGCTTACTGTTCAGAAAACCCCTTCGACTTCATGGAGTCCATTTCATTGGAGGGGAAAACGAATTTCTTTGAGAAGCGAGTGGCCGAATACCAGCGACTTGGAGTGATGTCAAATGTGATGGATTGTGAATTTACACTGGATGCAGATTTCTGAAGAGCTAGAAGATGTTATTTATTTATTGGATGCTGTTACATTATGTTCTGAAAGTGAGACATGACAGTGAGCTTTTAAGGTTTGGTTTTATGAGTTTTGTTATGAGTTTTTCATCTGACAGGTGTAAAACTTCAAATTTCAGAGGTGTTTTAGATTAAAACGCAGCCAGTATTAAGTGTGTGCATGATGCTAACCCATGATTACATTAACTGGGGCTAGAAAAGGTTTTGGATTAAACCTTTTCAGTGTGAAAATCTATTATTTTGTAGGAATTTAATAAAAAAAATGATTTCTATTTCCTGGAACAGCAGGATGCAAACTGACATGGATAATCTCAGGTACCGATTATGTGCTTTAATGTTCATTCCATGTGGTCTGTACTACAGCCATAGTGAAAATGACAATGCCATATTGATACCATCTTGAAAATGAAATGAATACATGAACATTAAAACTTTAAATACTTTGTGAACAAATATGTGTGTTATTTTATTTGTACATTTGTTGTAGGCTGTTCAGATGATTGTGTTTCAATCATTTACATTTGTCAGGGTTTGTCTCAAACAGATCATGTGTGTGGAACTAGTTTTTTACGCCGTCTATATTAATTTGATTGGACAGTTGTAGCCTATAAAAAAACTGAAATCATTCAGTGTAGTGATATGGATCTGTAATGTGGGCAAGATCTGCCTGGAGCTACTTTAGCCTTCTTCATTTAAGATAATTGCAGGCCTGTGAATGTTTATCGGCCAATCAGAATCCAGCATTCAACAGCACTGTGGTATACTTTCACTACTTTAAGTAGTAAAAATAATAAATTTTATTACTTTTAAAAATATATTATATAAGAATTATGTTGCAAGAGAGAGAGTC